>NC_139974.1:7684889-7784889 GCF_963993115.1 Abramis brama
CTTTATATAAAAAGATGATTCATTTATTTTGAGAATTTAATTTTGCGCTTTTTTTTAGCAATTATTTAGTATTTTATTTATATTTATTTTATATATATATATAATATTACAATAATGACAACTCTTAAGCATGGACTTGCTACTACCAATAGATACATAGCCGCTGCTGTCAGCTTGTGAGACATGCTGACGCTGCATAAATAGACATACACAACTCCCATAGCAGATCTAGGCAGGTGGAGCTGGGGGAGGTGGAGGGTTTCAGAGGAACTCTGATAGCGTGCTACAGGACTAGATTACAGCAAACACTGGACCAGATTATTTAAATATTGATCAAGCGATCTCATTGGCTGCAGGATCAGCAGAGGCCAGTCAGCTTGTGTCATGCAGTAATGATTTGATTCCTTGCAGATTGCATGTAAATGACCTTTAAGTCTGTGCCCTCTAGAGTTTCATGACTGAACTCGATGTACAGTACATCTTAGCTCCGCGTGTAACTCTCTTAGCTCTGCCCTTCTTCTACCTCATGTCACTCTGCTAGCTTTGACCTGGTGTCTGGGCATCTGAGACTTGTAAAGTTTGCAGGAGACATTACGACATATCGTGCCAGACACTCTTGAGGGGAAGTGATGTCATTTCAGAGGCCGTGGGACTCGTAATGAGGACCATAAGTTCTCTCTGTGTCGTCTTGCCTTTCGAGTGGGAAAACACACACACTGACTAGATCTGTCCTGATGTGTGCTTCTGTGTACACTTCTCTTTTACTACGCAGCAGAGGGACAGCATTTGAAAGATGACTGTGGCTTAGGTGTGAATCACAGAAGACATGCTTTTTAATTAGAATAGTGATCAGCCTCATTTTCATACATGCATTTTTCACCTGGCATTTCTTCAGCTCTTCTTCTTCTTCTGTTGAATGTCAGAATCCATCCGAGTGTATTGAAACATGTGCGTGAGATACGGAGAGCAATCTGTGCACGACAAACGCTGCGATTTACCCTCATTATTCTCCTTCAGACAGAGCCAAAGCAGGTCAAATCCAGAAATGTCACCGCTACAGAAAGACCTTTAGTTAGAGCAATGGCTCTGTGGCAAACAATGCAACATCCATGTTTCAGCATAGCTGCTTTTTATTTATTTATTTATTTATGTATTTATTAGTTTCTTGACAGAAATGTAATTACCAAGTGATACAGAGTAATTAATGAGATTTAGGCATTTTTTCCTGTAAAAATTGGCCTTTAAACGTGGGTTTAAAAGTTGATTTGAAGCATGTGGGGACTTTTGTGAGAATTTTTGAGTGTTGCAAATATTTTAATAAATATTTTGAACTTTTTTTTCTGTTTGAATTGATTCACAGAAATAAACTGCGCTTCCCAACACCACCACTGATGTTTAAATTAGAGACTAGATTAAAACAGAATTAATACTATTCTGACACAATCAATAAGAAACATGTTGTCCGAACAATTTTGCTTAATTTTATAAAGGCAGAACAATTATTGCAGATATATGATGAATATGTCATATATCACCCATCCCTACTGCAGCTGATGTCACACGTGTGTGTTCTTTAGCTTCGTGTTTTTATGTTCTTTCAGGCTTGCAGACCATTCCTGCAGTCTGCACTGTTTAAGTCTGTGTTGATGAAGGTATCATTCCTCATATTTATGTCCCGTTTCTAAAAATAACCCAGGCTGTTTCTTGCTTGAGTGAATTTGTGTGTGCGTTTATGCGTTTATGCCATTATCCGTATGTGCTGGAGAGATAAAATGTATCCACCTGAGTGTGTTCCAGAGATCTGCTGCGGCACACGCACTCCGTCGCCTTATTTATTACCGCGCTTTTCCACCTCATCATATTTCAAACTGTCACGTTACGGATTTTAATTTTATTTCGAGCACTAAACACCGGACAAACAGATGCGCTGAGAGATAGAAAGGTGGATGGAGAGAGAGGTGGAGAGGAAAGTGTTTGAGCGATGTTCACATCCTCTGAATGTGAGGAATTATGGCTGTATAATAGCGTCCTCCCTTCACATAAGTCATAAAAGATAGTGATCTCTCTTTCCACTTCCCCTTCTGCCTCCTCGCAGTCTTGTTTCTCAGGCCTCTGGCAGCTGTGTTCATGCACGCCGTATGTCTAATGGATATTGTTGTGTGGTTTCAGATGGTATCAGTGTAACAGGTCTGCCCGTCTCCAGCCCGCTACGGCAGGTCCTAAAGCCACGCTCCGAAAATAAACCAGTCGGCACTGACGCCAGCAAGAACGAATACAATCACGTCAAGGTAGGAATTCTGTCCTCGAGCTATGCACGCTTCATTTTTCTGCTCTAAAGCTATATTACACGTCATTACTCGAGTCTAGGGCACATGTTAGTGTACTAGACAGGTGTGATGCTGTTTTGATGGTTACTTGGGTTCTAATTGTGGCATCACACTGAAATGCTCCGCCCACATATAAGTGTTATAGAGTGCAACAGTGCCTGGCCACTTTTTCAGCGCCGTTGGTTCTGGAAGTATTTTTATTTATTTTTTCATTAATTTCTCCTATAGGGATTTTAAAGCGTTAAGCCATGAACCAAGCCAGCTAGCTATGAGGTGGATCATAACACTACACACTTTGATTTAAAGCAAAAAAAGTATTTGAAAATCGGACAAAAATACAAAGGCACAAGATTGTGAACTTAACAGCTCTAGTGATAGTAATAACTACAATCCCATGAAGCACTGCGGGTAGCATAATTACATTAAGAACAATTAAATCTATTCATTTAAAAATGTTTTTATATAAACAAAACAATATATTTTAAGTTTATTGCAAAATATGCATATATATATATTCAAATATTCAAAAGTATTTTGAGAGTGTAGGTAGAGATTACGTAATTTGCTGTGCTTCATGGGAGTGGGTGGAGCTAACGAGATCTTTCGCCTCAATTTACTTGTTTCAACTCTGATTGGTGGAATTTTCTGTACGGCATCTTGGGTAATGTAGTTTTCACCTCAAATTCTGCTGTTAAACAATTATTTTAAACCCAAGTTGAAATAATGTGGGCTGGCGTCTTCAAATGAGGCAAATACCATCGATTAACAACCTCGTAGCTCGCAGTAAGGTGGTCTTTAAATGTTTGTTATCATTAAAAAATCAATTTCCCAATGGAGCAAATGAATGGAGTTTTTACTTCCGTAACCAGACTGTTGCTCTCTATTGTGAATAAGTTTTATACTAATTCTGCTCTGTATAAGTGTGCACTAAATATCAAATTATGTTCTGATTGGCTTTTTTGGTGAATCACATTGTTTTATTCTGTGTAGCAGTTGTAAAAGACTATTATGATCATCATCTCCCTTTGAGAGTGTGTGTCTCTGTCCATGGTGCTGACATTTGTGTTGGTGAGAGTGTGTGTGTCTGTCCATGGTGCTGACATGTGTTGGTGAGTGTATGTGTCTCTGTCCATGGCACTGAAGTTGGTGTATGAGTGTGAGTGAGTGCATCGCTGTCCATGGTACTGAAGGTTATGTGTGTGAGCTAGTGTGAGGGTGTACATCTCTGTCCATGGTACTGAAGTTTGTGTGTGTGAGCTAATGCACCTCTGTCCATGGTGCTGAAGTTGTGTTTGTGTGAGGGTGTACATCTCTGTCCATGGTGCTGAAGCCTGTGTTTGTGAGAGAGTTTATGCATCTGTCTCTGTCCAGGTGTGTGTGCGTGCGTGTGTGTGTGTGTGTGCATATGTGTCTCTGTCCATGGTGCTGGAGTCCACACGTTTTAGTAGAATTTCAGATTTGCAGTTGAAGTAGACCTGTTGGTGAGATTTTAGTTTATATGAGGGAGGAGGAGGAGGAGGAGGAGGAGGAGGAGGAGGAGGGGGGGGGGGGGGGGGGGGGGGTGATATTATTCATCTAATTGGTAATGGAGGAATGAACCATCATATGAAGGATTGTTCACACTGACAATAATTTGCAGTTGCACTAAGACTGAAGGTAATTCATTTTCAAAGTTTTTGACAACTTGAGTGCATCTCAAAAACAATTTCTTTGTATTTTTGTTGACTGTTTTAACATCTTTAAAACAAGATCAGTTTACTAGGCTTGTTTACAACATGGCATATGATAATAAGTCTTGTTTTTTTTGTGGAGAAATCGACCTAAAGTTAATGAGATTGATGCTTAAAATGCACAACAAAGAAAACATGTTTATTTTAAAAAGTAATTTTCCCTCCAGGATGCTAATTTGAAGAGGCAAGAAAACTAATTTTTCGGCGAATAAAATTGAATATGATTTTTAGCCGCAAAACACCTAATTTGTGATCAGATTTTGTGGAAGATTTTTGCAGTTAAGCAGCACACCAACAGCATCAGGACATCCAGCCTCAGGTTTGCCCAATAGCGACCGTCATTACAGCGACCCACTGTCCTCCAGCGACAAAATCACTGTCATTGTGATCGGGGCATGAGACTGACAATCCATCTACCTCCATCCCTCCTGTCATCACTGCATAATTCAGTGCCATTTTCAACAGACAGAAAGAGTTTGAGGATGCCAGGGTGAGAGAATACAGATGCATCCTGAATTGAAACAAGATGAACAGGGAAGCTAGAGAAGTAATGAGAGGAGGAAGTGATGAGTGACAGGTCACATCGACGCTGCAGGATATATCCCAGCCTGAGACGCTCTGAATGTTTGAATCTGGACGAGCTGAAGGTAATCACTTCTGCTGCCTGACTGACAGCATCCGACTGCGACTCACAACAGGAAGTGTCTTCACTCACTTCCCCTCTCATAACCCTATCAGCACTGTCCACAGAGAGAGAGGGAGGGAGACGGATGGTGTCCCGGCCCTCACTATCTCCAAACAGCTTAACAGTGAAGAGGAGAAGTCTCCAGCTCAGCTGTTTCCAGTGCAGCTTTTCTTTCTCATTGTCCTGGCTGGGACTGAGGGGTGATAAAGGAGAAAAAGAGAATCCTGTCCGCTCTGCCGGGCTGGTCGATAACAATATGAGAGCGGATTTAGGCTGTTGGAGAGGGAAGATTAGGTTTAGATACCTGAGAGAGTATTTGTGTATGTTCGAGAAGAGAGTGAGCTTTGCTAAGCAAACATCTCTTATTATTATCAGTGTTGAAAACAGATGTGTTTTTTAATATTATTGTGACAACCATGATACATTTTTTTCTATGATGAATAGTCGAAAAGATCAGCATTTATTTGAAATAGAAATATTTTGTAACATTATAAATTCTTTACTGTCCCTTTTGATCAATTTAATGATTTCCTGCTGAATTATTTAAAAAAAAAAAAGTGGCAGACCCCAAACCTATGAACAATAGTGTTTGCTTAACTGCATCACTCTTTTTTACATTGATGTTGTGAGAAATGTACAGTATTATTACTGTTATACTTTTTTATGAATTAAATGTGTGTGTTTTTTCTTTAACAGTGTATTTTTATGTACTAGGGTTAGCTTTATATTAAAAATAGAAGAATTTGCTTTATTTTTTATCATATGAAGGTCATACAATTTTGCAATCATTTATTTTTGCTACTTTTTAAGTATTTTTTGTATGTATAGATAAGAATATACATGTTATATATATATATTTAAAACTGATAATCTAAACAAATAGTTAAAAAAATCATCTCCATTTCATAGTTTTTATATACATTTTCTAAAAATTATAATTGGTCGACTGCCGTGACAGTTTTCCTGTATAGTAAGTATACTTTTGTATATGTGTGAAGAAAACAAAGGCAAATTAAGTTAAATATAATTTGTGAACAGAATATTTTATTGCGTCTCTGAATAGTGTGAAAGTAATATTTAAATAGGGTGTATTTATGATAGATAAATGCTATGAAATAAGCCTCAGCAAGACAAAGGAGTTAACCAGATTTTTAAACGTACACTTTGTAACTTTTTATTTAGTTTTTTAGTCAATACATCATCAATCCTTCTCCCAGAATGAGTTTTTGTCTTACCCTGATTCACTATGGTAAGCTTATTATAAGTGTATATATTTTAGACCTGACAGAATGGTTTTTGCAGGAAATTTTGTACGTTACTCGCCCGTGCGGTGTGCGTGTCTTGTCATATCCGTAAATCAAGAAAAGTTGATCTGGCTACTTTGACGCGTGTCTGGTGTGGGAGTGGCATATTTTCACAATGAGCGGGAAAGGTTGACATGGAGCAGCTAAATCTCAAACCTCTGAGAATCTGCAGGCAAAAATAGAACATGACAGATCTCGTAATAAAACAAGGATCAACATCGGCTTGGCTTTTCGGAGATGGTAAGAATTGAGAGATTTGAAGTGTTGGTAAAGCTACAGTAACGGGTAAAGCTACAGTAATGTCTTCAGCTCGTCAGCTTGAGATCCTTTCCTTCTAAACTGGTTATATCTCTTAAGTTTTATGAGCAGTATCCATCCAATTATCCATCTCTCTCTTTTTTAAGCTATGAGAAAGAACCATATTCATCGGCACAGTCACGCAAAGCTGAAGCACAACCAAAACAATGTTCTTCTGCAAAATGCATGCAGGGTTTTCTTACAGCTAGAGAGCCAAAAGTTCCATAGTGTGCCTTTAAAAATGTTAAAAGTGCCCATGGTTGAAGAAACACCCTTGCACAGATCCTATCTTACATTTATTTTAAAGCCATACGAGGTGTTGCATCCACTTAAATAGCTGCTGGATCCAATTCCAGAGGTGCCAAATCTGGGTTCGGCTTGGTCCAGCACAAATACCAAAGTACCAAAGTAGAGCCTCCAAATTCAGATCATCTCAGCTATTTAATTTGTTGGAAAGTGTTGTTTGATTCACATTTGTACTTTTTATATATATATATATATATATACAGCGGGGAAAATAAGTATTGAACACGTCATCATTTTTCTCAGTAAATATATTTCCAAAGGTGCTATTGACATGAAATGTTCACCAGATGTTGGTAACAACCCAAGTAAGCCATACATACAAAGAAACAAACAAAAATAAGTTCAGAAATTAAGTTATGTGTAATAATGTGAAATGACACAGGGAAAAAGTATTTTATTTTATTTTACTGGTCGAGGCAAATTTATGGTGAAATTATTGTCTTTCCACTTCCGTATTATGGCCCCAAAAGTGCTCACTGGACCATTCAGAAGCTTAGAATGGCGCCTATAACCAATGCCATCATTATGTTTTGCAACAATTAGGTTGCGAAGGTCTTGAGACAGCTCTTTGCTTTTACCCATCATGAGATGTGTCTTGTGTGACACCTTGGCAATGAGACCTTTTTGTAGGCCATCATTTGGGACTGAACCAGCTGTTATTAATTTCCACTGACAGGGGGCTGGATTGCTTTTTAATTACTGTAAGTTTTCAGCAGTTGTCTTGGCTTTCCATGCCTTTTTGCGCCTCCCTTTCTTCATGTGTTCAATACTTTTTCCCTGTGTCATTTCACATTATTACACATAACTTAATTTCTGAACTTATTTTTGTTTGTTTCTTTGTATGTATGGCTTACTTGGGTTGTTACCAACATCTGGTGAAAATTTCATGTCAATAGCGGAAATATATTTACTGAGAAAAATGATGACGTGTTCAATACTTATTTTCCCCGCTGTATAAATATTTTATCTCCTTAGTAAGATAAAGGAGCATGCATGTTTGTTCAGTGATTATTTTGTCTGAATTGATAGTGCTTCTGGGAACCAATTAGGATGCAGTACACCAGCTCTGTTTAACATGAATTTCTGAAACTCATTCTGCAGATTTTTCCTATCAGATGCCATTCATTTGCACAAATTAAGGCAGTTTCTTTTCATGCCGATTACAACCTGTACTTGACTCCATATGAATCATATCTCATTTCCAGACAGACTTGAGTTCTGATGTCAAATGGACTCTCTCACTCCCTTCTCTGTCTCTTTTTTTTCCTCTATAGGATATTTGCCTCCACCTGTATTTTCTCAGTGTTTTGTCCTCTGCTTTAGAGATGTTGAAAACGGCACAAGCTGCTTTCGTCAATGTTTCTTCAACCAGACGGTGAAGAAGGATTTTAATAATTCCTCAGATGGCGCTGGAGGGAAAGTCTTGTTTCAGTTCAGTAGATGAATGTCTGGTTTTCGTCACACGTGTGACCCCTGACAGCCCCTGCGTGTGAATGCGTACGCTACAGCACGATGTGCTCGTGACAGATCCTGCGGGGCACAAACTCTTAAATTAAGCTGTTTGGTTTCGACACGCTCCGCTGCGTTTGTGAGTTTTCAGTCTGTCCACACGAGCGCACACACGCATGTATATTTTAATATTAGCCTCATGATTAGTTTGTTTACTTGTTTTGAGCATATAAAGGAAATGAAAAGCACTCTTTTTCCCATCAGCGGCTGATATCCAGATCTTTTTTATTGAAGATGAGCAGAAACGTCATTTATGCAGTCTGACATGCTGCTCTGACTATCCATCTTCACACACACACATAGATGTACATAACTAGAAGCCACCTTTTCAGCTTGCTAATGCATCAGCTTTTGTTGTGATGGTACATTGATTCGATCACTTCTAATGAAATCAGCCCATAATGGCGCTGTTGTTAAATGTGAATGCAGATTCTAGGCATATATATCTATGTACAGATGTGGTGCTAATTCAGACATCTTTCTTTCTTTCTTTCTTTCTTTCTTTCTTTCTTTCTTTCTTTCTTTCTTTGAAGTTACAACATTTCCTTCAGGCCTGTGTGTGTGTTTTAATTTAAAGCTCTAAAGTCCAAACACATCAGTGATATGAGGAGATATTTTCACAACAGACTCCATATATGAGTCACGCTGCACCTGGAGGCTTTCCAACTGTGTGTGTGTGTGTGTAGCAATACTTTGGGTACCACATTGTCCATAGAAGTGAGCTAAATCTGGCAAAATCAGCATTGCTCAAATAAATTATTTACATTTTAAAATATATTGAAACAGAAAATATTATTTTCAATTCTACTAATATTTTACAATATGACTTTTTACTCATGTACTATTATTTATTGTTGTTTTATGCTAGTTCAGTCATGTTAATTTACAATTGTATTGTTAAAATATGTTCGTATAGGAACTGAAGCTAAGATTAGTAAATGCTGTGAAAAAGTTTAAAGGTTTTTTATAAAGAAAACTTTATAAAAGACAATATGAAACAACATTAACAATGCATGAGTTAGGGTTGCAAAATGTGACTTAATCATGAAACAGAATATTTTATGGGAAATATTATAGCACAGGCATTTTGGATTTGATTGTATATAGTGAAATGTTAGACAGTTGTAATACATTTAATATGAATTACATTTTAATATTATTTATATTATTAATAATTTAAATTAAAAATATAATTTATATTTAAATATGTTTAAATTATAGTAACTATATACTATATTAATATAATTTTTCTTTGTGATTTTTATTTTTTATTTTTTATAATGCACTAATAGGCACAAACAGACCAGATATGTTTGATAAAAATGTAAACAAGGTCAATTTTGATTTCAAGTTGACTTTAAACTCAATTAATTCTTATGTCTTTCCATTATTTATGAAGGTCAAATGTCATGTTTGTGTGTATCCGTCCTGCTGAGATGATCTTTAGAAGACTTGGTTGCATTTGCGCTTGGTTGCACTGCTAAATTAGAGTGTGCATCTAATGTCACTTCTCACTGAATTGTAAAGCTCTTTTATTTTCCTCTTCAGACCAAGAAGGGTTTTGATTTCTAATGCTGTTGGAGTCAAAACACACACACACACACACACACACACACACTTCAAATGTATTACTACATTCTGCGCTTTTGAAAGAGGGTTGAAGCGTAGTGCATCTTCTCGTGCTCGTCTGTGTGTGTTTGTGTGTGTGTGTGTGTGTGTGTGTGTGTTCCCCTGCAGTTGGCTGCTGAAAGTGCTTACACAGTAGTCAGAGCTACAGAATAACTGCCATACATCATCTCACAGATGAGCTGCCAGACACACACACGCACAGGCACGACTCCAGCTGCTGATACGGATCTTCTCCTCTCTCTTTCTTCCTCTCGTTCGAGTGATCACATCACTTCCCTCTTCACAGCGTTTAACTACCCCAGCTGCCCCTCTCAGACCCACATGAGAGAGTGAATCACGGTAAACTGGACTGAACGAGTGTGAGAGATGGAGTAAAAGAGTGTGCTTTAGTCCTAAGGAGCATCTATCTATCTATCTATCTATCTATCTATCTATCTATCTATCTATCTATCTATCTATCTATCTATCTATCTATCTATCTATCTATCTATCTATCTATCTATCATAGTTTAATACTTTGGTTTGTTATGACCAATAGTACTGGTGTGATACTTGTCTTAAACACTGCTTGCAACATTGTATTTCAGCTGTGAAAACATCAATCACACATGATTAAATACTGTAAGTTTCAGAGTTCAAAAAATGCTTTCTACTTCAAAAAGAACATTTACTGATGCCAAGCTGTTCTGAAACTCTCTGATGTATGATATCTGAATTTATGATTTATGATTGGATGTCGCATGGTGCTATGTTGCTCATTTCACCTGTAAATGGAGTCTTTCCTAAAACAAAACTTTTTTTTCTTAGTCAGACTCAGAGAAAGTGAGGAAAATGCTCACGAAAAACTAAATTTGGACTTTTTTTGGTTCAGAAACTCAAGGGAACACAAAAAAAGATTGCCAAAAAAAAAGCCTTTTAACATGCACTCAAATTTCTTTTTTTAGCCAACCAGGAGACGGAAAGCCGTTTAAGACAGACGTTAAATGAACACTAAAAGTGGCAAGTCTGAAAATAAACAGTGAAACTCTGTCGAGACTCTGAACGCACCATCTGCGTCTCCATGGAAACACTAGCAACACTGCACGGCGCTGGAGTGTGTGTGTTTAGGACTAGTTTTGTGGTGTTGTGTGTTAGAAAACACACACACACACACACACAGAGTTGTCTATTTGTGTGTGTATATGTGTTTGTTCCAACTTTATGTGCCTACAGTGGCACAATGAATACAATTGTATCTTAGCAACAGGCAAACTTGGCATTTTGGGAGTTTCAGATGGGTGGCATCAACCCTCAAGAAACGAAACACATGCACACACTGTTACCTAGCTGTCTGAATGAAGACTTGCCATACACATCTAAATAGTTGTAATTACCACAGACTAACCTATACCTACTGTATCTCTCCTCAGAGTTGTGACTGGCTAGGACTGTGTGCAGTTTTGTCTAAATGTGTCAGTGTGTATGCATTCAATTGTGTGTTTTGGCTGTCTATATACAGTGTGTGTGTGTGCCAGTGTTTTCTGAAGCCCTCCGCTGCTGCTGAATCTCCAACAGCACTGCAAATGTGAGTTTGCATGCTGGATTGGATTTAATGGGACAAAAAAAAAAAAGATTATGCATCACAAAATACTTGTGAGAAGAAAAGTCTTCTATTGAGTTGCACCCAAAAACAAAGATACAGCACAATTCTTTTAATGGATTATTATAAAAGACTCATAATCTCAGGGATAGACCTTATTCACAGCAGCTCCATATTTTAACGGGAATGAAAGCGAAGCTGTGAGGGATAGTCATACATCTCTTCAGTGGGTTGTTCTGCTGATGAAACGCTGCTGCAGATATCTTTCTGAGAAATTTCAGTAAACAAAAAAAACCCAGACTACATGAGCTGTGGAAAATTATAAGTGATCTAGGAGCTTTATATAGCTTTTTACAGCAGATGCCATTGAAAACACGGTAAGTCTATTCCTCACAGCCTCGCTTTCACACCTGTCACGTCCATTGGTCTACAGGTCTATTGTTTTGAATCAGTCTGATGACTCCTTCACTGAATAAGTTTAGTTTAGTCAGAATGGTTACTGAAATAATATTTGACTTACTGAAATGTATGTATGTGTGTGTATATATATATATATATATATATATATATATATATATATATATATATATATATATTACTGTAAGTATATTGTGTAGTGTTCCAAATGTTAGGGTTAATTGTATTTTTTTTTTTTTTTTTTTTTTTTTTGGGGAAATTGGAAATTAAATATTTTATTCAGCCCATTAAATTGACATTAAATACATTTATAAAATTACAAAAGATTATTTTAAGTAAATTATATTATTTTGAGTCTGAATACTGAGTCTGAATATTTCACCAAGAATACTGAAAATAATGTATCACGGTTTCCACAAAAAATATTAAGCAGCACAACTGTTTTCAACATGTTCGATGGATGGATAGATGGATGGATAGATGGATGGATGGATAGATAGTTGTGATTGTTGCTTTGAGCATATCTTTATGCTGTGTGCATCTCAGTCCATATGTGTAATCTGGCCGAACAGACCGAACAGACTTCAATATGCTCACACACACACACACTCTCTCTCTCACACACACACACACACACACACACACACGCACACAAACAAGCACACAAACAAGCACACACTCTCATTCATTCAGTCATGCGTGTGTGTGATTTGATTGATGGCTCTGTCTGGCTTGTTTGTATTTTACATGGATGGATGTGTGTGTGTGTGTGTGTGTGTGTTTTGTATGAACAGCTGGTTTCTTGTAGGACAGCAGACTGTCACTGAGAGAGCGAGGTTTGAATGCTTCATCACTATTATTATTGCTCATTCTTAGGGTTAACAATTGAAACCTTTGTTTGAAACATCTAACCCTAATGCCCTGTCCACACATCACTGAACTGAATTGATAGTTGCTAATAGACGCTTAGACTTTTGCTTTAGACTTTATTCAGAATTTCACTTTGTGTTGGTGATGCTTTTTTTTTCTTTAAAGAAATGTATACTTTTATTCAGCAAGGAGGCATTCATTGATCAAAAGGGCCTTTTGTGTGAGTTAGTGCCAATACAATTGAATATATATTCATATTTCTTGTTGCTAATAATAAGCATGTGGCAGTGCATGTCATGATTATGAACCTCACAATTTCTACACTTTCTGATGTTTTAAACGAATAGTTTTTAATTATTTACTTATATTCTGTATATACTCCCCATGAAGTTGTCACTCAACCACAGCCTCTCACGTGATTTGCTGCATCGCTTCACTCCTCATTTGCATGAAGTTAACCTTTTCTTAGCATTGTTGCAGCACTGAACACGACCACATCGCAGCACTATCAGTCATTGGTGTTGTTGACTTGACTAGATCCCGCGTGTGTGTGTGTGTTGTGTGTGTCAGGGGGAACATGATGCCACAGAGAACTGCTTTTACAACATAAAGGTCACTAGAGGCCAGTGCTGATAAACACATCTGATAACCTGCTGTTATCAGGATCAGGTCCACACGCACATACACACCTCTTTTTCAGCCAATCTGAGAAATAGCCCATAGAAACACTGAAATAAGCAAGATAATTCACATCCTTTCTGTCTTTCATACACATATTATATAAATAGAACAGCTTAGCTAGAGATGAAAAGTAAGCAGTATTTTAGACCAATGTTTCCCAACCCTGTTCCTGGAGGTGGTGAACATGATTTCACAATAAGGATAGGGTAGGTATGCAATGATTGGACAAATTTTATGGTGCTACGCTTTCCACAGATGAGATATATACATACATTTAGACCACTTTCCTTAGCGATTGCTCTCAGGCTGTTAAGAGACTCCACCAGCATAACAAATGTTTCTGGAATAAATCGCCTACCCTGCTTTTAAACAACCGAACACTCCAATCAACCAATCAGATTTGAGGGATAGGTTTTCAGTTAATGTCAAGTTTAGACTTCGAAACTAGGGTTAGATGCTTCTACACCATTCTTGTTCCTCTATTATTATTTCCCTCTGATTTCTGGGATAAGTTATGGGTAGGGGTAGGGTTAGGGTTAGGATCAACAAAAGATGTTAATGTTGTAGTATTGGTGTGCCACCAGGAACAGGGTTGGGAAACACTGTTTTAGACTGAGATCAAGATGGATGTGACACTAAGACAGAGACTGACAGCAGTTTCAGCACAGCACTTTCGCTTATTTAAACACTTCCTGAAACATTTTAGTATGGGTAGTTCCCCCCTAGGATGGGACAATATTGTTTATATACTTTGATGTTGCAAACACATCTGAAAAATACACTTGAGACGTGCTTTATGTAAATTCTCCTGATTTACACTAGTTTTGTAGAGCCAGGTTAATTGACTATCAATCCATACTGCAGTTTATTCTGATAAAGAGCTGCACACTTAGACAGGAAGAGAACATTTGATTGACATGTAGCAACCAGAGTTATTTTCCTTTGAGAATATTTATAATTTTATCATATGAAACTGATGACATCACAATAAAATGGCTTGGACTAGTTCTCTACCCCACTCTGTGGTCTCTGATACAGTCTATTAACTCTTTAATGTTCCTGTTTATCTCAATTTAGTGACAATTCATTGGAATGACTGTTGGAGTACAATATTGCAAAAGCATTACAGACTCTCTCTCTCTCTGGCTCTGTATGGTAATGGTCTGTTAGGAGCGTCAGTGTGAGGATGTAAATGAAAATGTCAGAGATCTTTATGAAGTGTATTGGATTTCACATCCTCCTCTTGTAAGCCGTAAAACTCTGCAGCCTTAATAACTGTTAGGACATGACTGAGGGGCGGCAGACACTTCAGAAGGGTTAAACCAACCTTATTTCTCCTGGTTAATATTCTAGCGGTGCCGCAGTGAAATTAGGGCCGTCTGAAAGCTTATGGCACTCTGAGGAGATTCTGAGATGGTCACCTTCACGCTCCTACTGGAGCTCTGAGCAGATTCATCCAATTCATCCTGAAGGTCTTTGCTGTGTGTTTATGAAACTGAGTCTGCCTTCATTCATTTGTATGTTTGTTCATTATTCTCTGTTTATATATTGATCTGTTTTCCATTCATTCTTTTTAAATCATTTTAGTTCATTCATTCATTCATTCATTCATTCATTCATTCATAAATTTAATTCACTCATTTGTTTTATTCATTCATGCATGTGCTTGTTCATTCATGCATTTCTTCATTAAACAATTTTTCATTTGCGTCTTTGTTTAGTAATTTGTTCTTTCATTTTATGATTTATAACTTTATAAACTGGTTTCTTTCAAAATTCTTACAAAAATGCATCGCTTTGCTTCAGAAGGCCTTTATTAACCCTTATGGAGTATGGATTACTTTTATGATGGATGCTCTTTCCTGGGCTTCAAAATCTCAGGTACCATTCACTCCCATTATAGAGCTGGGAAGAGCGAGGATATTTTTAATATAACTCCGATTGCGTTTGTCATTTACACCTAGGATGGCTTAAGGGTGAGTAAATTATGGGATCATTTGAATTTGTTTGGGTGAACTAACCCTTTAATTCATTTGTTTTCTTCATTTGTTCGTTGTTTATTTGTAAATTTTTTGTACATTCATTAGTTTGTTCATTTGTACATTAATTAGTACATTACCTTCATTATTTTATGAATCCAATAATTAATTTATTGTTTTGTTCATTTATTCATTTTTTTGTTCATTTGTTAATGTTTAATTAGTTCACGTTTTCTTCATTTGTTCATTCATTTGTTCTTTTGTTTGCTTGCTTGTTTGTTCATTTGTACATTCATTCATTTGAATCATTATATTATTTATTCATTCCTTTGGTTCATTCATTTATTGATCTCTTCATTGGTTCATTCAGCGGCTGTATAGATGCTCTTGGGTAATCAGGCTATTAAAAATTCACTGTGTCAGCACATCTCTCTCTCTCTCTCTCTCTCTCTCTCTCTCTCTCTCTCTCTCTCTCTCTCTCTCTCTCTCTCTCTCTCTCTCTCTCTCTCTCTATATGGTTTGTGCTATCTTTAGCTCTCTGTGTGATTGAAATAGCTTCTCTCTGGAGGCCGTCGGCTCTCAGCAAACACACACACACACACACACACACACACACACAGCCAGTAGAGTGCAGCGATCGAACGGGGTGAGGTTTCACACAACAGGAGGGTGAATGTGAATCACTCCAGTGGGCCCTGCAGGAAAACCCTACAAACCCAAATACACACACACACACTCGCTGGTCTTTTTCTCTTGCTAGAAAGCATCACATATCCTGTTTTTCTGGTCTCTGGGAGCCAGAGGTCTGTGCAGGGCGCGTGAGGCGGGAGGCTGTCAGAATAATGAGGCCGATGAGATCTGTCTTCACTCTGTATCTCTCTCTCTTTCTATCTTTGTCTTCTGTTCCTCCTCGTCCTGTGGTTTCATTGTGTCCTCATCTTCTCAACCTCAGAAGTGATGGTGTCTGCCCCTCATTTAAGAAAATCTCTCGGGATCAAGCCTTGCTGGAAAAATCTCTCCTGTCTTTGTGACGTTTGAGGATTTCCTGTTTCACATCTTTAACGTCGAGTTTTAGTCTGGAACTACTAGACATGATTCTTTATCTGTTTTTTTTTTGTGCTCCTTAATATGTGTGGAGAAACCATGATGAATAGAAAGTTCAAGGAACAGCATTTATTTAAAATAGAAATATTTTGTTATCAAGTTAATGCATCCTTGCTGAATAAAAGTATTAATTTCTTATAATTTTTTTTTTTTACTAACCCCACACATTTATTCATTTGCTTCTCTATTATATTCTATTTATTCTCTATAGACTAAATTGTTTTGTTGGTTTGTTTACATTACAATTCATTAATTTGCTCATGCAATTTCCATTCATTAATTTGTTCATTTATTATTGTCTACTTGTCTCTTTATTATGTTTGTTTATTTGTTCATCCGTTATTTGATTGACTCATTTGTTCATTAATTTAGCATTCATTAATAGCTCTTGGATTTTTTGCGAGATGTTTACAAGGTTTGAAGAGTTTTGTTTGAGACACTCATATTGTCTATTGCATTCAGTAATTTAAACAAAACTCCTAAAGCTCACGTAAAATGAGCATGTACGGCTGCCTTACTTCAGATGGTCTTATCTGTTTGACAGGGTTGTTCTTGGTGGGAATAATAAACCAGTATCTGAAGTATGACGGTTCAGCGGTGTGAAAAGCGATTTTCTGTTTTGATGGTTTTTGCGCACCGATTACACTTCTGAACTCCATTTGCGTGATGAGATAGCACTCTATTTCTTAAACCGTTTGCTCTGGTGAGGTCCTGTAGAAGACGAGGCAAGATGAGTGACGCCGATGATGGAAATTTAAAAGGTTTTGTTATTGCTTTTTAAGCAGGAAATGCACTTTAACCATTCAAATAATGTTTACATGATGCTCTTCCTTTTAAGTAGATTACAGAAATTGCAAAGATAGGAAAAATGGAGAAGTTTGTTCTTGAAGAATCCACAGTTCGGGCAAAATATAGCAGAGAAGGCCAAGATCACACACACACACTGATTCAGCTTGTCCTCCTATTTCTGCATTCAGTTTCCTCTGCTTTTTCATCCTATTTTTAATCTTTCTTTTCTGCTAATATTAATCTTTCTAGTCATCTCCTTTGTACCTGCAATGAAAATTAAGCACTTTTGTCATGATTTATTCACCCTTGTGTCGTTCCAAACCCGTAGATGACTTTATTCCGTGGAACATAAAGAATTTTACAACTAAAGCAGAAGTGACCAGTGACTTATAGGCTCCGTAAAAGACAAGAAAACCACCATTAAAGTACCATAACAGTATTTCAAATGACTTTTCTTTTGAAGTCATAATGTCTTATAATGTGGGTCTCTCATACATGACTTATACAGATGAATGGACTACATATACGGTGCTATCATGTTTATTCGTGAGGAGTTTGGAATGACTTGAATGACGTTCATTTTTAGGATCCTTTAATGTTGTTCCTGTTAGAGGTCATGTGATCATATCTGATCATGCTGATTTGCGCTCTTCAGTTGTGAATGATTTGGTCTGTGCTTGCGATCCATGATTCAGATCTGTTTCTGTTATTAATGTGTTTTTTCCCCATCTGTCTCTCTGTAGACGCTGGAGGCTGTGTTGACCTTTAAGTACAGCGGAGGAGCCGGTCAGGTGGAGGGCTACTACCGCGAGCTCAGTCTGGGGGTCAGAGTGGACGTTGAACCTTCAGTTTTCTTCACGCGAGTCAGCACTTTACCTGCCACCAGGTATCAAACACTACATTAACTTTATACTCCATGGGCAGACCTGTGTGCACAACACATCTTAAACAGACCATATTCGGTCCAGTTATATTGTTATTCAGGGTTTCTTGCGCAAAAATAAGTGTGTGTGTTTGTGTCTGTGTGTGTCCTGGTAAACCCTACATTATGAGGACAAAATGTCCCCACAAAGATGGCAATATCCGAAATCCTTGTTCTTGTGGGGACATTTTTTGGTCCCCCTGAGGAAAACAGCTTATAAATCATACCAAGTGTTTGTTTTTTTGAAAATGTAAAAATGCAGAAAGGTTTGTGTGATGGGTAGGGTTAGTGTAAGCAGAGATTATACAGTATGTACACTATAAAAGTCATTATAATAATAATAATAATAATAAGTTTTATTTATATAGCGCCTTTCCAGAGCTCAAGGACACTTTACAATAAACAAACAACAATAAAGGCAGTTGACAAAGACAGCAGACAGAACAACAGTAGGCAGTTGAGAGTGCAAGTACAGTAAGTGAAAAATGGGTAGATGGGGCGGCAACCAGCAGAAAACAAACAGATATAACTTTGAGAAAAAATAAATAAAAATAATAATAATAATTAAGAATTATAACATTCAGAAAATAGGTGAGTTTTGAGCATGGATTTGAATTCAGAGATAGTGTCAACAGAACAGAGTGATCGGGGGAGAGAGTTCCACATTTTGGGCGCAACAACACTGAATGATCTGCCCCCCATTGAAGCTTTCCATTATGTCTATGGAAAGTCCCCATAAAACATGAAAACCCATCGTACGTGTTTGCGGTTGCGTGTGTGTGTATGAATGGGGATGTGAATTTTCCCCAGGCTTTTTATTTTGAGTTAGACAGTGTCTCTGGTGTAAGCCTGAGAGTTTACTGGCTAGCATTAACAGTGCTGTTGTTTTTAGTGTAAAGTCTCTAAGAGAGGTAATAAAATGTGATGCATTTCTGAGGATGCGTGGGCTTTAATCACCTTTTGGGAGATATTAGTACATAAAAACATTGTTATATTATCTCAGATGAAATATGATCTTTCTAAACTGGTTAAAGACACAGAAGATATTGTGGTTGTGTTGTCAAACAGCATCAGAGCACTACGAAGCCTCACCCCACATCTTTTAGGTAGTTTACATCATAACATACAGTAGACACACACTGTTCTGTGATGTCAGTGAGTGCTCAGTTGCATTATTAAGGGTGGAGTCTCCTCTGCCGAATGAATGGAGCCGGATAAGGGTTTTTTGAAGAAGCCGCTCTGCACCGGTGAACCCGAACGCTAATGTTTTGTATGACACAGCAGAGGTGGAATGAATGACTGCTGCTGTCTCTGTCGGCAGAGAGAGAGAGAGAGATAGGGATAGACAGATGGAGATGGATGGAGAGAGACTGATCACACCTTAGTAATGACCACTTGAAGTGACTCATTAGCTGTAATAATATCTGCTGTCTCAGTCATCTAGATCATCTATTATTCCTGTCGGATGGATCGGCTGCACACACACACACACACTCTCTCTCACTGTGCGTTTCTTTGTCTGGAGTCTGACCAGTGCTGGGGAGTAACTAGCTGAAAGTAGTGATACTGCTTTCTACCTTTCTCAGTATTCAGCTGTTTTCATGATGGTCTAGTTTATCCAGTGACAAGCATTTATTTCCACATACATTGAATGTCACTTTCAAATAATTTTGGGAGATCTGATTCATTTTAGCGAGTCAGTTTTGTTCAGATGATGCATTTTGATAAACTGGTAAAAAATCATACATTCAATCATTCATTCTTTCTGAATCATTTGAATCATCACTCATTTTTTCTTCTTTTTTTTTCTCTTTTAACAAAATAAAAATTGTGATAACATATAAAAATAGCTAAATATGGCTGTTTATCATTGTTAGTAATTTAAATTATTATAATTTTTCTTTTATTAGTTATATTTAGTTTAAATGTATTAAAATGTCAGATTCGTTATGTTAATGCTAATTATTATTATTAGTTGTAGTAGTATGTTTTTTTATATTTTATTTTTCATATCCAAATCTAAAATAGTTCTAGTAATATTTTAATTTAATGATGGTTATCATTATTATTTATTATCATTCTTTTGATTCAGTAAAATAAATTAACCTTTCTTTTTTATGAATTTATGCATATTTAAATTGTAGGTTTGCAGTTGCTCTTTGTGAGTCTTTATGACATTATTTGTATATCTTTATTCATTAATTATGAGCTTCAATGTAGTCAGCCACTTTTATTAGTAGCTTACAGGGAAATGAACCGCTTAAAAAATGTCCTGACCGTCATGTGAAGTTGAGCTGCTGTAAACTATGAGTAGATTGTAGTTTGGCTACAGTTTCAGAGCCGCTTCCTCAACACTGTTCTGGACCGCCGTGGCAAACGTGCTTCATTCTGAACTTTATTTATTCAAGCGATGGCTATAAACCTCAAATTATGATTAGCTAATTCTTTCACACGAGGCCAAGAAAGTTTCATTTGGCAAATTGGAGACCGGCCAAAAACAACAGCATCTGTGGCAAGCCGTTTTAGCTTCAAATGTTCCCAGCGTTACTCGTCGTAATTGCATTTTTACTAGTAAGAATTCAATTAGAGAGCTCTACAAACCAATTCTTACTAGTAGCAATTATTATTAAAGAGCTCTCTAATTCTAACTAGTAAAAATGCAATTACGACGAGTGACGCTGGGAACATTTGAAGCTAAAACGGCTTGCCATACTGCATCTGTATTCACAGCACATGGAAATGGAAAATCCTGCTTGTGCTGAATGGGTGTGAAATATTCAACATTCGGTTGGTCGACATGTTTCTCTGTTTCTCTTCAGGCGTTCTAAGAATAGCAACACGAAATGCAAATACATCCCTACGAGGACAAAAGGGTTTATAAAAGGAGTATGTAATGTCTTAATGCATATCTAAAACTGCCAAAATGTGTTGTAGGGTTAAGGTTAGACTATGTGAATAGTCTATGTGTATATATATATATATATATATATAATATTTTTTTTATATAAATATTTTTAGGTATTGTGTTAGATTAAAAATCTTAATATTAAGATTTAAATAATAAATATTTAAATATAATATTGGTAATTATATTATTATTTAAATTCAGTAATAATGATTATCATTTTTATTTATTCATTTAACTATTTAACTTATTTAGTTATTCCACTTGTGTTCTGCAGCCTCTCGTGGATTATTAACATTTACATTAAACAGTTTTTTATTTACCTTTAAGAATGCATTATTTCAGTATACTCTTTAAGAGAGTAACTATGAATAAATATTAAAATGGTTTGTGAATGTGCTTATAATTATTCATCAACACATTTAATGTAGCACAATATGCATTATGAATTCTTTCCGTAATGCATTATGCAGAGGCTTTATAGGAACGGGACACATTCGCACACGTACGCACTCACACACACTAACGTTCACAGCATCTTGAAGGATCCACTCGAGCGCTGTGCTTTTCTTCAGATGAAATAATGTTGCCGAGATGAAAATATTCTAGAAATGTCTGTGCGGCGGGTCCAGACAAATGGCCCATCGTCTGCTCTGAATAATGTAGGCAGAGTAGAGATCGGTTCCACACCACAGATCTGATGAATACTCATTGGACTGCCTCGGTTATTTCTCTTTAAAGGGTCTTAAAGATGCTTTCCTAACACATAAAGTGGTCCGTGACTAATGTCTGTGTCTCTAACTCACACCCACACCTCTAATGTGTGGACAAATGTACAGTGTGTGTGTGTGCGTTTGACCAAATACTGTAAATTCAACAGGATGTTGTAAAAAGCAACAGTTTAATTACTAAACTCAGACACCCTTAACACACGCCCACAACACACACTTCACAATTAGATGCACTTAACACAATAATAATACAGGAAGACCATTAAATGAAAAACAACCTGTCATAAAAAAAAAGCTTTTATCTCGTCTGTGGTGTGAGCGGATGTTGTGAGACGAGGAACTCCGGAGGGAAATGCCAGAAGGATTGTTTGGGTTCGATACAGCTTAGACTCGCAACTTAAAACATAGACATTAATCCACTTATAATGGAAGTCTATGGGGAAAAGCATTCAGGATGATTCAAAGCAGAAATGTGCAGCTTATATATAGCAACACCGAAGTCAGAAGTTATATTCCTAGGGAATGCATGAAATAATGAAATGTACATGTTGAATGCAGCACAAGTCAGTAAGTAATGCATAAAATGTTACGTTTTGTAATTTTACATGGTAATGACTGCGTCGGATATAACTTTACACAGCCAAGGTTAGGCAGCAGTTCTTTGACATTAGTTTCATGTTGACAGGTATCATTTCGCCATGGCTATAGTATTGAAATAGTTTACAGTGTGTTTCTCCACTGACTTCTTCTGTAAGTGCATGATTATTTCTATAGCTCTTTTCACAATCTATGTTGTTTCCAAGTGGCTTAAAAGTGAGTAAATGGGGTCAATTTCGTGGGACTCATTGTGTTTAACTTGAAACGTTCCTCTAAATCCTCGGTGGTTTGCAGGCGGTGACGTCATTGGACTCTTTCAGCTTCTGCTCACATGTCGAGAGAGACTGATGGAGAGCGAGAGAACGAGGGATGCTCGTGTTGAGTAAGCATTGGTTGGCACTCGCTCTCAATTCCTCTCTGCTATTTAAAACTTGGCAGCATCTCTTGTGATGATTCATTCTCTACTGATCACTATAAGAAATGAGAGAGAGAGTGACACGCTGTATGTCTTGACTGCTCTTCTTGTGCGCTGAGACACACCGGCCATCATATCATTCAAGATCTCTGCTATTTATACACTCGGCTCACTGGGGCTTAAAGGCTCCATTACATGGCGAACTGGCCTTTTCTTGCAATAACAGTTGGAAATGATGCACTATATCTGATGTACTAATCTAAGAGTTTAATTCTAGCGGTCAGAGAAGATGACCATAGAAACTAAATAATGACTGTTTTTGTTGCAAGAAACCTTGACTGAAGTTATAAGCAGACTTCAGGAGGAATACTAGTAGTGAAGAATATGATTACTGTGGTGAATTTGAGTATTTGTTTTCATAAACAAACCACACACACACACACACACACACACACACAAAGCTTTCGGACATGAAAGAGATGCTAACCTTTGATGTTTGGACAGAAGATGACAAGTGCATCTGCATGACCTCGGTGTGACCATCTGTTTTTGTGTGCGCGTGTGTGTGTGTGTGTGTGTATTATGGCTATAAACTGATGCCAGAATGAATATCAAAATTATTTAAACAAAGCCAATTTTGTTAATATTTTTGTATATACACTACCGTTCAAGAGTTTTGAAAGAAGTCTCTCATGCTCACCGAGGCTGCATTTATTTGAATAAAAATGCAGTAAATAGAAGAATATTGTGAAATTGTATTGCAATTCAAAATACGTTTTTTTCTATTCACTACATTTTAAAATGTCATTTATTCTGTGTTTTGGATCATTACTCCAGTCTTCAGTGTCACATGATCCTTCAGAAATCATTCTAATATGATGATTTGCTGCTCAAGAAACATGTATTATTATCAATTTTGAAAACAGTTGTGCTTTTTTGTGACAATATAAGACTTTACTGTCAATTTTGATCAATTGAATGCATCCTTGCTATATAAAACATATTTATTTATTTGAATGATAACGTAAATACTGGATAGACAAAATAAGCATTTTAATAATATTTGATATAATAATAAACATGCTGCACCTAAAAATGCAAACCTGTGTGTTAAATGTCCTTTGTTGAAGTTTTTTTCTGAATTTTGCTATAATTGAGGATGGAAAGATTGATGTTCAAAAATGAATGTAATGAAATAACTGATCCACAGTGTGTGAGTTCATTAAAACTCACTCCATTTGTTTTTCTCCATTTGTCTTCAGTACTCGTCAGTGTCATCTCCTGCTGGACGTGTTCAACTCCACCGAACATGAGCTCACACTGTCTGCCAAGAACAACCAGGACCTGGTGCTGCACGCTAGCGAGTGTCAGAGGTACACACACTCACACACACTTCTCCTTCATCGCTGTGATGTAATGGCTGATTGAAGACTGTCAGACGGCGTTGCCTGACCCTCTCCTCTGCTGACAGCTTTCCATTTCACGAAGGTTACTCTCGTGAACCAGAGCTGCAGCGGGTCACAGGTTCTGGCTTTCATAGAGTCGTGGAGACACACACACACTTATAGTGTCTCTCTATACGTCACAGCAGGGTTTTGATGTGTCACGTTGAAATTGCCATTTTATTGAAGATATGCAGAGAAATGCAAACTTGAGGAGACAGAATTCACCACATGACGTTCTTTCATTTCAAGGAATGAAAGGTTAAAATACACCTGACTATAAAATGAGAAAAATTCTTATTCATGTAATGTTTTTACTTATTTCTTCTTTTGGAAGCAATAACTTATAAAACAGGTAACTTATGAACAGCAAATGTCATCATGTCAATCATTAAAGGGATAGTTCACTCAAAAATGAACATTCTGACATCATTTACTCACCCGCGTGAAGGCTTTAAAAAAAAACATGAAAAAAATTGTTTTTGAAAGGTAGTGTATTTTAAATGCTTTTACATTTTTGTTGGTTAATGTTCTCAACTCACTCATGTGTCTCTGCTATAGTGCACATCTCTCTCTGCACTGTCCTGTTCACCAAAGCCATGACAATTGCATTGTGGGAATGGAGCCTTGATAGGTTTGTGCTGACCTGCAGACTTACGTTTCTTTGTGTACGAGTCCTCGGCTCTCTTGACACCCTGCGGGGTCACGTACCCTTTCCCGATCACCCGATTAATGACTCGATAGGGAAATCTGCTGACAGAATCAGAGAGAACTGATGAACAGATTACAGAAGCTGCGGCGGGATTGATTCTGGAGGATGAAATATAAACAAGTACATACTGATCGATCTGTGTGTGTGTGTGTGTGTGTGTGTGTGTTGTACTGGTTATTGATCTCATAGAGGGCTAAATCCCCCCCTCCTTAATGACACTGTGTGTGTTTTGTGTTATTGTGTAGTTCTTCACACTGATTCTTTCTTTCTATCTCATCTTGTTGAGGTTCTCTGTCTTTTCCTCTGCGTCGTTCTGTCATTCTGTATGACGAATGCTTTCAGGGAGAGGTTTTTTAAAGGACGACACTGTCCTCGCTGCATACCAATCCTTCATGTCAATCATCTGCGGGCCGCCAGCGTGACAATGAGGCGTCCAGCGGTGTGAGGGTTCACCTTCACTAATACATTTCTCCCAGTCTTAGATCTCTTCAGCTGGCTTTTTTTCCCCTGTTTGACGGAGATTGTTTCTGTGAGAGCTGGATATGCTGGAGTTTCTCTCAGTGAAGTGCTGTTGTATTTAAGATTCAGATGAGATTTTGATTTTGTGTATTCGGCACTGAAAGTTTTTAACTCTTTCCCCACCATTGACAAGATTTTCCTGCAATCCATGTTTTCTCTGTTGTACGGTAGGGGGCGCTGTTACGCATCCTGGGAAAGAGTACAGAATCTCCAGATCCAAAAACAAGCGAAGAAGCAAAAGAAACAAGCGATAAAAGCATTGCTTCAGACACATGTAAAATAACGCAATCATCAAACATTAAACTGCATATCAATCAAAACTGCCTAACGTTACCGAATGAAATGTTGACCAAGGACGAGGTGTAGGACTGTGAAGCATTAGGGGTGTTGATGGACTCGATCTACTCCATCTGTGTTTTGATCATCGTTCTGAATCCGATCCAGATTTAGTCTTTGACAAAAACGTGATTTTATCAGCTTTTTGTTCAAAATGTTGCTTTATTTAATGAAACTTACCCACATTCAGGTGTTGATGTTCTTTCTTTTTATATGTTGTACGTACAGATATTCATATGACAAAATATTCTAGGGGCCCAGAAAATTTTGTGAAAATTATCAAAAATGCTGGCGTTGACTGCAATTATTTTTTTAAACACTGGCGAGGAAAGGGTTAAGAAATGTCCTTGGTCTTATTGCAAATGATTTTATTTCATTATATTTCATCATATTTTTCAGTCAAAATATAAAAAAAGATAAACATTTACATTTACATTTACATTTAGTCATTTAGCAGACGCTTTTATCCAAAGCGACTTACAAACTAGGACTAGATTAACAAAATAGGTCGAACAAAAATAGGGTTATGAAATATGTATTTGTTTTGTTTAGTAAAAATAAATAAATGAATAAATAAATAAATACATTTCAGTTTGGCTAGTATGTGCAAAATTATTATTTTATCAATTCCCAAATATCTTTCTTGATGATAATACGTTTATTGTACGGCTATCCTTTGTAATGCTAATGTAATGTAAATGCATTTTTATATGCCATCATATTTGAGCTGGTAACTAACTCAGATCATAAGGATCATGATAAGTTCATATTGAAGTCAAGACTCTGACGTTGAAACCTCCAAATGTCTTCTTTCAAAACACACCACAACTGTGCACACACTACGAAGTTGTACTCGAGGCAAGTTAAAACATTTAAAACAGTTTTTCATTTTCATTTTATATCATGATTTCCTCTCATTTTCCTGATTATTTCCTTGCCAAAAAATCTTAATTAAATTAGTAAATTAGTTTGTTATTGTTCAGCTTCTTTTGATATTAATTTTAATTAGATGTTGGCTTATGATGCGAGAAACTATTTGTAAGAGTTGGTAAGACTGAATGGATCTGAAAAGTCTCTTAATCTTCCCATCTTTTTTAAGAAGCGTGTGTGTGTGTGTGTTTTAGCTTGAGAAGTTATAGGTGCAAACAGTATGAACTTGTGAACAATGAATATTTCCTTATATATGTTTCTGATGAACAATATTTAAATGATTGGGCCGTGTGACACCTGAAAGGCTGGATGGTTACATGAGTGTGTGTTGTGAGAAGAATCAGCTGACTTCATGACAATCACAGCACAGGGAATTTTGTGTTTGTGTTTGACCTCATACAGTATGTGCATCTTCACATGTGCGTATAGTTGATTTGTGTGGAACCTTGTTTGAACTGCCAGTCACTGATTCACACCTTTTGAAACACACACACACACGTGCGCACGCACACACACATACCATTAAGGGCAATGAATTTGTGACACATTGTGCATTTTGGGTTTTTTGCATTCTTTCCACTTTTCTTGTGAAGTGTGTGTGTCTGCTCAACTTCTTCATTACCCACATAATTTAAACAAAAGCCTGTTGCTGTAGCAACAAACCTCTAAGTGCTTCCTCCATGATGAAGGGCCACTTTTCCTTTTACTGTGTCTGTGTGTGTGTGTGCGCGCGTGTGTGTGCGCGTGCGTGTGTAAGGATGCATACTGCAATTTTCCCTTTGCCACAGTCTCAAGATGTAGCGAAATTCTCTAGATCTGTCCCCGAGTCGCCTACATAGGCAACATTTTAAGGCATCATGGGAATGCCCCGTATGGACAGAAAATGCATATTAATTATGCTGTCTACTCAGATTCTTTTCGGCCAGTGCTAAGACAATCCTTCACAGACGCATGCAGTGCTGCAATTCCAAAATATATTGCATCAAGCTGATGAAAAGCTGATGACAAAAGATGGCAGACAAAACGAGACAAGAAATGTTTACTGTATGTATACCATTATTCAAATATTCAAATACCAAATCTTCAAATATGCTAAATCAACTTAAGCTTATTTTAATCAACTTATCAACTATATATTAGGGCTGTGAAACGATTAATCGCAATTAATCGCATCCAAAATAAAAGTTTGTGTTCACATAATATATGTGTGTGTGTACTGTGCATAATTATTTTGTATATATAAATACACACACATGCATGTATCTATTTAAGAAATATTTGCTTAAATATACTGTATATATATATATATACAGTGAGGAAAATAAGTATTTGAACACCCTGCTATTTTGCAAGTTCTCCCACTTAGAAATCATGGAGGGGTCTGAAATTGTCATTGTAGGTGCATGTCCACTGTGAGAGACATAATCAAAAAAAAAAAATCCAGAAATCACAATGTATGATTTTTTAACTATTTATTTGTATGATACAGCTGCAAATAAGTATTTGAACACCTGTCTATCAGCTAGAATTCTGACCCTCAAAGACCTGTTAGTCTGCCTTTAAAATGTCCACCTCCACTCCATTTATTATCCTAAATTAGATGCACCTGTTTGAGGTCGTTAGCTGCATAAAGACACCTGTCCACCCCATACAATCAGTAAGAATCCAACTACTAACATGGCCAAGACCAAAGAGCTGTCCAAAGACACTAGAGACAAAATTGTACACCTCCACAAGGCTGGAAAGGGCTACGGGGAAATTGCCAAGCAGCTTGGTGAAAAAAGGTCCACTGTTGGAGCAATCATTAGAAAATGGAAGAAGCTAAACATGACTGTCAATCTCCTTCGGACTGGGGCTCCATGCAAGATCTCACCTCGTGGGGTCTCAATGATCCTAAGAAAGGTGAGAAATCAGCCCAGAACTACACAGGAGGAGCTGGTCAATGACCTGAAAAGAGCTGGGACCACCGTTTCCAAGGTTACTGTTGGTAATACACTAAGACGTCATGGTTTGAAATCATGCATGGCACGGAAGGTTCCCCTGCTTAAACCAGCACATGTCAAGGCCCGTCTTAAGTTTGCCAACGACCATTTGGATGATCCAGAGGAGTCATGGGAGAAAGTCATGTGGTCAGATGAGACCAAAATAGAACTTTTTGGTCATAATTCCACTAAACGTGTTTGGAGGAAGAAGAATGATGAGTACCATCCCAAGAACACCATCCCTACTGTGAAGCATGGGGGTGGTAGCATCATGCTTTGGGGGTGTTTTTCTGCACATGGGACAGGGCGACTGCACTGTATTAAGGAGAGGATGACCGGGGCCATGTATTGCGAGATTTTGTGGAACAACCTCCTTCCCTCAGTTAGAGCATTGAAGATGGGTCGAGGCTGGGTCTTCCAACATGACAATGACCCGAAGCACACAGCCAGGATAACCAAGGAGTGGCTCTGTAAGAAGCATATCAAGGTTCTGGCGTGGCCTAGCCAGTCTCCAGACCTAAACCCAATAGAGAATCTTTGGAGGGAGCTCAAACTCCGTGTTTCTCAGCGACAGCCCAGAAACCTGACTGATCTAGAGAAGATCTGTGTGGAGGAGTGGGCCAAAATCCCTCCTGCAGTGTGTGCAAACCTGGTGAAAAACTACAGGAAACGTTTGACCTCTGTAATTGCAAACAAAGGCTACTGTACCAAATATTAACATTGATTTTCTCAGGTGTTCAAATACTTATTTGCAGCTGTATCATACAAATAAATAGTTAAAAAATCATACATTGTGATTTCTGGATTTTTTTTTTTTTAGATTATGTCTCTCACAGTGGACATGCACCTACAATGACAATTTCAGACCCCTCCATGATTTCTAAGTGGGAGAACTTGCAAAATAGCAGGGTGTTCAAATACTTATTTTCCTCACTGTATATATATATATATATATATATATATATATATATATATATATAAATACATTGTATGCTTGTTAGCACAACACTAATAAAATGAGGAAAAAAACACACATACCTAATTCTGAATTAGATCTCTTGCAGACGGAGGGATTTAATAACCTGTCATCTTTTCTGTGGACTCATCTGAGGGATTGTGTCGTTTTGAGTGTATGAAATTCTATTTCAAATGGCATCTGCTCTAATTGAACGACACAGTGAGTTAGTGTGATGTTCAGATGTTGTGAGGTTGTGTGTGTGCGTGCGTGTGTGTGTGCGTGTGTGTGTGTGTGCTGATGCTGGGTGTGGTGATGCGGCGTTGCCGTGGCGCAGTGATGCTGCTGAGTTTGCCTGTAACCGCGGGTTACTGGGAGCCAGTCTATAAATAGCTCAGTGTTTCTGCTGCTGGAGTCACGAGAGAGAACACACACGTGAGCTAAATATAACTCTCTCTCTCTCTCTCTCTCTCTCTCTCTCTCTCTCTCTCTCTCTCTCTCTCTCTCTCTCTCTCTCTCTCTCTCTCTCTCTCTCTCTCTCTTGAAACTGCAGCAAAAAGCCTCGATCACATAAATGCTGTATCTTCTCTTTCTTTCTTTCTTTCTTGAATGTAACTGGTTGTTTCAAACTGATTGTTTTAAAATGCTGCAGCACATTTTTTTCCCATCCTGTCACTTTATTTGTTCTCCCTGAGTGACCTGTTAAATGTGTAAAACATACATCATACAGAATGATGTTTTTTGAACATGTATAATTGCAGAAGGTTTTCTGCGATGGGTCTGTTTAGAGTTATGGGATAGAATATACAGTTTGTACCCTATAAAAATCATGTCTATGGAAAGTCCCCATAAAACATGAAAACCCAGTGTGTGTGTGTGTGTGTGTGTGAGAGAGAGACAGAGAAAGAGAGACGTTGTCCTTTAATCTTTAGAGTCTGTTTCAGTTTCTTGTCTTCTCTGTCTCTTTCTATTTTTTCTTTTTCCTTTGTAGTGCTCATGTATAGAATAATATCAATCTCTGTCTATGCCTCGAGTCTGTCCAGATGCATTGATACTGACAGCTCGTGGTGAAGAACAGGGTGTGTGTGTGTGTGTTGTGTTTGAGGTTTTACCTCTGTATATTTTATACATCAGTGGTGAGAAATGTGAAGGATTTGTGAAAAAACTGCATTTAAATGCAATATTTCTTTTTATATGATTGTGAGAAAGATGAATGTTAAACAAAAACCATCATAACTATGTATTAGGTTGAATCTCAAAAAAAGGTAATATTTCACTCCAATTTATTTTATTGTTTTTGTTTAAATGTAATGGTCTCAAAGCCCCAGGCTTAATTTTCTTAATGCAAAATAAAATTTTCATATGTTATATATCTGTGGGACATTAGCTTTAGGGGCGAATCACACTGAATAGTTGGTTAGTGAGATTTTTTGATTCAGTTGTAGTAGTCTTTGTGGCCGTGTTTTAATTGGCGTGCCGTCACTCTTTATGCTAATTACAACATTAGCTGTTAACTGTTTTCATGATAAAACCCTCTCTGACAAGTAGCATCTTGAAATTCACCAGTTTAAATTTGCTTTATTATTAAAATAATAACTGCTGAATTGAATTTTCTCAATCCCCTTGCATCTGTAAGGGGATCTTTCAGTCTTTTTGTTCTTCTTTTTTTCCTGAGATGAGTCTCACATCTCAAATCTCTCTGCGGTTGGGTTCATTACTCTGGGCATCTCTGTAGAAATGTGTGAATGTGAGTTTTTCTGAGCGCTGCTCATGTTCAGCAGTGAGACGTCTTTCTTTGGAGCTTGTGTGAGTTCCCATATGAGATTCTAGATCGCAGGCTCAGACGTTGTTTTTATCAGTTCATCATGTCTCAACATCTCCCCTCACCTGCGTGTTGTTTTACAGGATCAGTTTATACGCGAATCAGATCGCATTTACTGACACGTCCATCAGCATCAATCCCAAAACACCTGCAGCCTCTTCACTGACAATAACCTCTCATCTCATGAACATCAGGTGACTAAACATCATCACTGCGCTAAAGAGAGAGATAGGAGGACGGAAGAAAGAAGGAAAGAGGAAGGAAGGAAGGAAGGAAGGAAGGAAGGAAGGAAGGAAGGAAGGAAGGAAGGAAGGAAGGAAGGAAGGAAGGAAGGAAGGAAGGAAGAAGGAAGCAAGGAATGTAGATTAAAAGTAAGGAAGAAATTAAGAACAAAAATAAAGGTAGGTAGATCAAAAAGGCAAGGAATGAAGACGGAAGGAAGGGAGGAAATGAATGAAGGAAGGTATGAAAAACAAAAAAGTCAGAAAGGTAGAACGAAAAAGGAAGGAAAGTAGGATTGAAAAGGAACAAAGGAGGGTAAAACAGAAAAGGGAAGCAAGTAATATAGAATGGAAGAAGGAAGGAAGAGGAAGAATGAAAAAGAAGTTTGGAAGAACAAAAATGAAGGAAGGTAGAACGCAAAGGACAGTAGGAAGAATGGAAAAAATAAGGAAGGTTGAATGAAAAAAGGAAGGAAGTTAGAACAATTGAAGGATAGATGGAAGCAAGGAAAAATGAAAAGAAAAGTACGAAAAACAGGAAGGAAGGAAGAAATTAAAAAGGAAGCAAGGAATGTTAAACACAAAAAGGAAGGTAGAAAGATTGAAAAAAAGAAGAAATGTAGATAGAAAGAAGGAAATAACAAACAAAAGGAAGGAATGAAGAATGGAAGGCATAACAGAAACAAAAACAGGTAAACAAACAAAATATCAAATGGCAAAATAAAAGCATAAACTGAAAGAAAGACCAAGCAAACAAAAGAACAAACAAATCAAAAGAAACAGAACTGGAGGATAAAACCGGTAGAACAAAAACAAAACTGTGAAAGAATGGATAAAAGTTTGGCAGAACGAAATAATGAAAAGAACAAGCAACTGTGTAAATGAACAGGCAACAGAAATAATCCTAAAGAACAAAAAGATGAATGAAATGATGTCAGAGCAACATGAACAAACGAAAGAAAGGAAGCAGGAGTGTTTACAGACAAAAGAGAAGAGTAGATAGAGACAAACAGCCGTGAGTCTCGGGTCAGAATCACCTTCACTGTGTTTCATCTCATTTATCTCAGCGTGTTAATCCACTGCAGTCCTCTAAACACGAGACGGATGAAAGAAGAACGAGAGGAAATAATTATTCCTTCCTGTATGACGGCCAACACACCACAGGCTGTGGAAACAGAGAGAGAGTCGGCCGGAGGCTCCATAATGTGTGTGTGATGAATTATAGATCAGTGTCTGCAGGGCCTGTTGACTTCTGTATGTGTACTGGATAAATGAAAGCAGGAAGAAGTCAAGGATGTGTGTGTGCGCTGTCAAATCTCACCATTAATGATGTTTATCCATCCATCCACCCGTCCACCCACCCATCCATATATCCATCCACCCGTCCGTCCATATATCCATCCATCCACCCATCCATCCATCCATCCACCCACCCACCCACCCATATATCCATCCACCCGTCCATCCATATATCCATCCACCCGTCCGTCCATATATCCATCCATCCATCCACCCGTCCATCCATATATCCATCCACCCATCCGTCCATATATCCATCCATCCATCCATATATCCATCCACCCATCCATCCATCCATCCATCCACCCACCCATCCATCCACCCACCCATCCATCCATATATCCATCCACCCATCCATCCATCCATCAAATCCATCCATCCACCCACCCATCCATCCATATATCCATCCACCCATCCATCCATCCACCCACCCATCCATCCATCCACCCACCCATCCATCCATATATCCATCCACCCATCCATCCATCCATCCATCCACCCACCCAACCAACCACCCACCCAACCAACCACCCATCCACCCATCCATCCATATATCCATCCATCCATCCATCCACCCACCCAACCATCCACCCACCCATCCACCCACCCATCCATCCATGTATCCACCCATCCATCCACCCACCCACCCATCCATGTATCCATCCACCCGTCCATCCATGTATCCATCCACCCGTCCATCCATGTATCCATCCACCCGTCCATCCATATATCCATCCACCCGTCCATCCATCCATCCATATATCCATCCACCCATCCATCCATATATCCATCCATCCATCCATATATCCATCCACCCATCCATCCATATATCCATCCACCCATCCATCCACCCACCCACCCATCCACCCATCCATGTATCCATCCACCCGTCCATCCATATATCCATCCACCCGTCCATCCATCCATCCATATATCCATCCACCCATCCATCCATATATCCATCCACCCATCCATCCACCCACCCACCCATCCATGTATCTATCCACCCGTCCATCCATATATCCATCCACCCGTCCATCCATCCATCCATATATCCATCCACCCATCCATCCATATATCCATCCACCCATCCATCCACCCACCCACCCATCCATGTATCCATCTACCCGTCCATCCATCCACCCGTCCATCCATCCACCCGTCCATCCATATATCCATCCACCCGTCCATCCATCCATCCATATATCCATCCACCCATCCATCCATATATCCATCCACCCATCCATCCATCCACCCGTCCATCCATATATCCATCTACCCATCCATCCATCCACCCATCCATCCATATATCCATCCACCCGTCCATCCATCCATCCATATATCCATCCACCCATCCATCCATATATCCATCCACCCATCCATCCACCCACCCACCCATCCATGTATCCATCTACCCGTCCATCCATCCACCCGTCCATCCATATATCCATCTACCCATCCATCCATCCATCCACCCATCCATCCATATATCCATCCACCCATCCATCCACCCACCCACCCACCCATCCATGTATCCATCCACCCGTCCATCCATATATCCATCCACCCGTCCATCCATCTATCCATATATCCATCCACCCATCCATCCATATATCCATCCACCCGTCCATCCATCTATCCATATATCCATCCACCCATCCATCCATATATCCATCCACCCACCCATCCATGTATCCATCTACCCGTCCATCCATCCACCCGTCCATCCATATATCCATCCATCCATCCACCCGTCCATCCATATATCCATCTACCCGTCCATCCATCCATCCATCCATCCATCCAAATCTAGTGTATTTTTTTATATTCTAACTGTCATCTATATAATTTCTACGACAGACACTCAAACAACTGGTGTTGTGCCATAGCTTACATCTCAGCATATTTTCTGTCTCGTATCAGTAGATTTGCAGTCGTATTCCTCTCCAGAGATGATGCGATTCGACTCTAGGCCTGAGAGCATCTCCCAGCGGTCCCCCAGAGGGCCTTATCTCCTTCATTAATCCATCCCTCTATCTCTCTCTCTCTCTTTGTCTTTCTCTCTGCTTGCTGATAACGGAGAACATGGAAATGTCAAGGATATTTTATTGTCGTTTCTATGAGCCTGAAGTGGTTATGTGAGCTTGTACACGTCCTTGGCATTTTTTGTGTACAGTTTCTGACGAGCCTTTTATGGTGATGGGTTTCTGCTAACGGTTTTTTAACATTGTGTACACAAATGAAATTTGACATTTGAAGGGTTTCTTTTTAAGTGTGTCATCCTCCATAAAAACAAATGTTTTTTTTTTTTTTGTGTGGATTTGACAAGCACTTCACTTGACCTTTGTGTACTTCTGTGTGTTTGTGCAGGATGGCCATTCAGGTGGATAAGTTTGATTTTGACAGCATTCCCGTGACGGACCACGATGCATTGCGACTGTCCACAGTACGCCAACAGGAAGAGAAGAGACAGCAGGTCCAGGGAGGACTCATCAACAGCACGCTGGACATCCGCTGGACCATCATATCCTTTACTGAAATTCAAAGCAGCTGTTCTGATAACCTGAAGCTGAACACACTTATGAGTGTTACCTTATTTACGATAATCACTGTGTCCGATTGTGTGGGATTTTGACTTCTAAGTTCTCGTCGTGGACAAGAAACTTGACATGTCGCTTCCAGACCAATCGTTGCTTGACGTCTTTAACGACGCATTTATCTTTTTTCACGCTGTTGTGTTAGTCCCTCAAGGAAACATCATAAAGGCAGGAGTATTGTTTCCATAACTCCATGAACCTTTCCTCCATTGCATAATTTCACCCAGCAGCGCCAATATCACCTCCCTTTCGTTTTGCCTTGTTTGAAAGCTTTGTTCGGAAGATCTTCTGTGCTCCTATTGGGCAACGTCACAGATGTGACAGAACCCGTCGTGAAGGACCAAAAATATTAAACATGCTAGTCTTTCTGTCAGGACGCAGGCGCAGCCTTTTGTCCTCTTTGACATGCTATGCGAGATAAAATGATACTTGCATCCCTGTCTTTTGAAACCCTACTTCAAATGGATTGTGCCAAAATCAGGCTGATATCATGTGGTCTGAACCCCGGCATTATTCATGGTAAAATCACTGAAACACACAGCCTTGAGAGGCATATTGCTTTTATAAAATGAATACAACGTCATATACTTGATATATTATATTCTGATTTATCTTTTTAGTGGTTTTTACAATACAAATTTTTCCAAAGCAGCTTTAAAATGGTGGCAACATCAATATGATTAAGTATACAGATTGTTTATCTATTTAGATGTTAGAACTTACATTTCTGTTTTATAATGATCGATAAGCCACGACTGTCTGTGTGTTGTGTTTCCCTTAGTTAGGCATCATTAGTCTTAACTGTAGTCTCATCCAATCAGATTTTAGAGTTGTTTTCTGTTTTCAGATGAACTCTCCTACTAATTTGTTGTACTACGGTGAATGAGCTTTAGAGTATGTGGAGTAAAGCATGTGATGTAATGTGTTATGGATGTTACGCGTGTCCCTGCTGTGAGGACGCCCGTCAGACAGCATCTGTTTCTAACAGCTGGACACACTGGAGGAGACACGTTTACACTGAGATTGATGCACTGACATATGGTTTAAACTTATGCCACTTGTGTGTGTGTGTGTGTACTTAGCTGTAGTTTGAGGACAAATTTGTTCCCAGAAGTGAAGGAAATCTGACAGAAATGCTCGTTTGGGGACATATGAAAAAAAAAAATTGTGTTATGTAAAAATGTTTTTTTTCCCCACATAGTTTTCTTTTAAAAACAGCATCATCCAGTGGTGTTCAACTTTTCTCACGTTGATTTCAGGAGACTGACACCATGACATGAACCCTGAACACTGTACACTCTCCACTGCGTCATCTCTCATTTTAGTAGTGTTTAAACGCCCCCGTGATTACTAGCACTTGTTCTCTTCACGAGTCGCTTGCCACTGCAGAGGCTCAATGACACTTACAAAATAATAAACTCCTGAAATAATAAATAATCAAGAGATACAGTCCCAAGCGGGCGATATGTGCGTGTTTCAGAAATTTTGGCACAAGCATGACTGATTGGATTTGTAGAAACATGGGCATGATTGGTTGACTAAAAACACAGTGATATGAAGAGAAGAGTAATTGTGAAAATAGTGTTCAGTGCCGCCCTATGGGTGAATGTGTCCAAGTTCATACTGAGCCCACGGGTCAGAGATTACCATCATGTCAGTCAACCAACCATAAATGTGCAAATACTGTATATCCGTGTGTGAACACTATAATACTGACAAATGTCGTTGTGTTCATAGTCGTTTTGTCAATAATTACTGAAATGTGAGATCACTCACTGGCATTTGTGTCATGCCACTGCTTTGTCTCTTAGGTAATGGGAACGGCTCTGTCAGCGGCTGTGTTCTGAGTGGAAAACTAGCATACTGTGCAGTAAATACTATGCACTGCAAACCCTAAGTTGGCAGAACTCAAAAAACTTGCTTGTGTAGTACAAAATCAAAACGTAAAGTTTTACTAACTTAATCCTTGAGCTGTAACTGATCACCTGCAGTTTAATTGCAATTTAGTTTAAAGATTAACTAAGCTAACTCATCAAATTTGATTGGATAAACATCATTTTTATAATTTTTTGTTGCAATTAACTGCTTGTTAGCAATAGCAGAAAAGAAACCCCTGTGAACACATAACAGAACATTCAACACTAACACATCTCTCCCTACAGTATACTAATCGTGTGCAAAAACACACAATAACAATTTCATTTATGCAAACAAAAAACTGCTCCAACTCATTAATTTTAAGTGCAGTTTAATATAATCACTTCTTAAGTTCACATCACTTTTTTCTATTACGTTAAATTAACTTTCAGTAATATTTGAATGTGTTCAGTTTTACAGTTTATACTGCATTCTTTTTATTTATTTAAATACAGTAGTTTGCGAAATGATATATTATGTATCAGTGGTTCTCGTTCTCAGATTGTGCATTGTTAATAATTTAGTGACCCAATACAGTCCCAAATTCGTTATAATACAATGTAACATAAATGTTCTTAAAATTTAGAATTATTGTTATTAGTAATAACATGAACTGTATCAGCCAAATAATATGTAAACTAATCTGTGGGCCAAATATTGTATTACCAAGTGACAAATTAATTTGACCATTCGTTTCTCCATATTGTTAGACTTGATTTGGACGCACAACCCTTAAGATTAGCTTTCTTTACTATTATAGGGTAGCAAACCTCATTAAAATGCAGCTATTCATGCAGGATTATATGATTAGTTGAATCCAGCATTGTTTTTTCAGAATCGACCTGCAGCCCATTTTTGGCTCATTAATCACTAGTTGAGTACAGTACAACATGTTCCTGGATCTCAACATCTTTGTTGATCCTGGAACAATATTCCGATCAACAAAACAAGTTTTAGTGACGAGTTTACAGTTAATATCAAGTTTAGGCTTACAACCAGAGCTAGGCGCTTCAGAGTTATTCACCTATCATTCCCCTCTGACTTTGATTTTGTTTTAAAAAACACTAAGTAAATGTAAATGCCTGATAATAACCATTGTTGCATTGCATTTTGTGACACTATATTCCATATAGAATACTCTGGTTATATGTTATGCATACTAAACACTTAGCATGGCAAATTATCGGATACATTTAAAGACTCATTGTACTTACTTTACAGAATACATATTGCATACAAAGTACACTATTAGATTAATACAAATATCCTGAACAATATTTGTCAATATTTTTAAATGTTAATGAAAGGAATTTTATTTGATAAAATATGATTTTTTTTATTATTATTGTCCACATCTGGCTTTAGGAATCTCTTCATCTCTTCCAGATCTCAGTGTACACTTATATGGTTCATTTGAGAAGTTGGCCATCTCTCACTGCAGCATCAGCATCATTACACAGTTCGCAGTCATTAGAGGCTTCTGATAGCATCACTGCTGTTACGTAATAAGCTTTTTGTTCTCGTCGTCGTCATTAGTGTCGCTGTGTGCAAATATTTCACCTCCGTCAACATACTTCTCTTCTTCTCCATGCACACTGCTTGGCTAATTTAATGCAGAAAACATAGAGTGGCATTATTGTCTGAATGCTTCCAGGAAAAACAAGATAAAGGTTAGTTGGGTAAAGAATATGACATTCTGATCAAATTTGCATCACATTTCAATGTCATTAATGATAATAAGGCATGTTTCCCTTGACCAAATGTGCACTCGTCCCTTCAGCGTGATGGGGAGGCCAGTGTGGAGGGCGTCCTCAACCAGCTCATCCTTGATCATCTGCAGCTGGCCCCTCTACAGTGGGGTAAGAACACTTTCCTCTCTATGAATACAGAGATTTAAATATATTCACACTCAGAGGTTATTTGTCTCCAGAAGTGGATGTAGGACTGGTCTCTGTTCATGTTTCTTATTTGCATTTGTAATGGAGGAGAAATGTGCCACACCAGGAGTGTTAGAGGCCGTTCACGCAGGACGAGGTTCTTGCATCGTTTGTGCTGTTTAATTATTGTCGGTCTATGTAGAGATGCACTAGATAGACTGTTGCGGCATGTGTTGCTGTTTTCATTAGAGCTGCATTTTTAAATCGACATAAATGCATGTTATAGATCTTATTGAGAACAATGCATATGTTTATGTATGTATTTTTTGTCCCCGTAATGTCATAACTGGACCTTCCGGTGAAAAAGACAGATTTCTCTCTGGTGATGTATGCAGGACTTCTCCAATCATTAGTTAGATTAAACTCCGCCCCCAAGCTCATGTTCATCTGCCTCCACTTTTGAGTGCCACGCCCACATCTCAACATCCAATCAACAAGCCATGCATAGATAGAGTCCCCGCCCTACATTTTCTTTTTCTGTAATTTGTTACACACGCATGTTTGTCACAATACAGAAGAAAAGATACGTCGCTACGTCCGTTTCATTGTGACTTTAAAACTGATTTTTTTTTTTTTTTAAATGACATTTCAAGAAAATGCTTATCGTCTAAAGACAATTCAACTAGCTAAGCTTAAACATGTTTTTATTTAAATTACATTTTATTTAAATTTTATTTTTTAAAGACGTGCATGTGAATGACTTATTTCCACTTTTCCACTGAAAATTAGTTTTGAGAACATATTTCAACATTTAAAGTAATTTAAATATAGTTTTTATGGCATCACAAGCTGTTTTTTTGTGATAGTCAAAAGTTGTTTAAATATATGAACAAACTTCATATCAATTAACAGAAAAATGTGTAAAAATGTTAAATTTTAAGTTACTTCAGTTAGTAACCTCAATTTGCATCGTATCTACCCCTAGATGGTGTATATATTAGTTATTTAAGGGTAAATACTAGTAAGGGTACTAATATGCACCAATTATGTGTAGAGGAAAGTGTACTTTTAAGGGTGGGCAGTACCCTTAAAAGTAATAAAAAATAAATAAAAAAAAAGTCATATGAAGACAGGAAAAATAGAATGGATGGGGTAGCTGTTGCCAAAAAATAAATAAATAAATATTATATTTATATAATATTCATATATATATATATATATATATACGACAGATGTATTATATGTGTAAATGAAAAACAATAATTGAAACATTTTAAATTGTATAGAAAAGATCTGTCACTACTTCCATTTCATTACAACTTTAAAACAGATTATTAAAAAAACTTCTAGAAAATGCTTATCCCTTAAAAAACAAATCTACTAGCTAATCATACTTTTTGCTAAAATGTTTTTTATTACTCAAATTAAATTTATTTTATTTTATTTTTATTTCATTTATTTTGTTTCAGTGGGAAAGTGCAGAGTCAATGTTTCCACCCTTTCTTTAATGTCAAAACTGAGCAACTCCAGCACCCATGCTGGTGGAAAGTGTGTGTGAGTGCTGTGTGGAGTCTCTGCAAGGAATCATGGGAGGTGTCATGTGAGTGCCGTATCTTGGCCTGGATCATCTCTAGCTTCCTCTGTGACAGTATATGTGATATAACCCTCTCTGTCTCTCGATGAGACTCAGAGATCAGAGCTCAGACCTGTGTCTAAATCTGTAACCACCTCCTCGTTTGTTTCTGGATCTGCAGTCGTGCCTCATCACATCCTCCTCATCCTCGGTCAGCACCGTTCAGAACACATCACATGTTCATGTTTATTCAAATCTGCAGACCTGCGTAACACTAATGCATATTCATGAGCTCATAAATGTTGGAGGACTCATCTGAGATGACCAGACCGTGACATGAAACATGTTGCATATCACACGGTGATCATCTCTCTCTCTGTGTTACGTTTGCACACAAGTGGCCGTCAGAGCACTAGTGTCTTGTTTATCTGTCATTATGACAGGCCTGTTATGTCGTGGATTGGTATGATTTCATGTTTTGCCTCACCTACTATAGGTGGATTTGCTCAATTTTGTTTATATACAGTCTCACATTGAATTCTGAGACTAAGAAATTAGCTTAAACTTGGGAATTTTTGGAAAATTTTAGGATATTGATGCTCTTTGGATCATTCTCAAATCATGGTGTTTAACATGATCATCATTAAAGTGAAATTTGCAGAAACAAGCACTGAAAATGTATGTGCACACGATAAACTTTTTGGAAAATGGATTTACAGAAACCGGACGTGATAATGGGTGAGCAAAACACCTTTCTGCACAAGTCTCAGGTGTTTTATTTATTTATTATTATTTTTGGACCCCACTATAATTTGACATGAAAAGTTAGTATTACAAATTACAAAAGTAATAAATAGCATTTTCATTTGTGGTTTCATGCCCACAGTATACATTCAATATTTAAAAGACATTTGTAAAGGAATTATTTAGCAGTTTTCCCCTAATATTATGTCACTCACAGCATCGTATATTAGATGGTCTTCTGATGAAATGCCACATGTAGCAAAGAGATTTCAATATTGTACCTTAAATGTTGATGTTGGTGACTGGCATGGATTGGTTTTTTTATAGTTTTTTTTGTTAAGCAAAACTTGTTGCTATACGCAATTTGAACCATGCATTATGTTGCCGTTTATTTGAAGGTAAATCCTGTTTACTTGCATTTAGTTTTTAGCAAGTGTTATTTCTAAACCCTTCACACACACACACACACACACACACATACGGTAATATGCAGAGACATTCAAACACAAGAGAACCAGAAGCAGAGCCATTAAAATCTTTCCCATCATCAGCAGCATTTATTTAGCTGTTAAATGCGGTCAGCGCTCTTTAATGCACCTATCAGAAGCCTCTCTCTCTCTCTCTCTCTCTCTCTCTCTCTCTCTCTCTCTCTCTCTCTCTCTCTCTCTCTCTCTCGCATTTATCAGAGATGTGAAACGGCAGTGCTCTTGATTAAAACCCCATCGAGCTTCCGAATGTGTGATGGCAGTTTCTGCACCTGCTTGTCTTCCAGTCCAGATACTCTTAAATTGACGAATATTACAAGACCTGCAACGGGTCATTGCGTATTAGATGGCGGATTAATAAAAACGAAACTTTTAAAGTCTGCTATTTCTAGAACTTGCCGATGGTTCTCTGATTCTTTAATTTATTTAACTCTCTAACCCCTCTGAACTCGGATCAGACAGTCTTCCTATAACTGCGTTTGCAAATCATAGTCCTGATAATCACAATCATCACAGCTGTGAAATCACACCGATGTGACAGATGATAATAGAGTCCATAGAGTCTATTGTTCATAACAGATAAATGCTAATGCTCTGAAAAACAGTTCTTAGCAGCTAATCATATTTGAAACATACATTTTTATTTTTGTCATATTAATTTTTATTTTATTTTTTATTATTATAAAAAATGTATCAAACTAAATATTTTATTTATTTATTACCTATTATATTTTATTTGTATTATTTTATTTTGGGGTCTTTTTTTTGCCTTTATTAGTTAGGACAAAGCTGGATAGGATGGATGGATATTCTCCTACTGTAATTCCCCTAATGATTTGGTAAATCGGGTGTTTTTGATTGCATTGTATAGTAAAGTCCACATCACACTGCACCGACACATGCCAACCAACAACAACAGGCACTTCATCTGGATTCCTTTTATTTATTTATTTATTTATTTTTTTTTGGGGGGGGGGGGGGGGGTTGTCAGTGTGTTACCCTTGTCGACATCAGTTGGCATTGGTTATCTGGTGATTGTCTATATTGGTCAGCGTCTTTCGTTTCCTTGAGCAAAGAGCCAGTAAAAAAAAAAAAAAACAATTTAACCAATGAATGTGCTTCAGAATGAAAGCTTGACGCCTCTAGTGTGAGATACTTCTGGAATCTCATCAGCGCAGCGTGAGCGATGATTAGTGTTAGAACTGTAATCTAGTGTTTTATTCATTTCCGTACTTGAATCTATTTGCTGCAAGACAGGTACTCTGCGGCATTCTGCGTTACCATGGCAACCGGCAAGGATTCTGATGATTCTGTTCATTTGTACCGAGGGGCGATGCGGCACCATCCATTTCAGCCACTGATTAACTGTGTGTGTGTGTGTGTGTGTGTGTGTGTGTGTGTGTGTGTGTGTGTGTGTGTGTGTGTGTGTGTCTGTACCTACAGTGAGGAAAATAAGTATTTGAACACCCTGCTATTTTGCAAGTTCTCCCACTTGGAAATCATGGAGGGGTCTGAAATTGTCATCGTAGGTGCATGTCCACTGTGAGAGACATAATCTAAAAAAAAAATCCAGAAATCACAATGTATGATTTTTGTCTATCAGCTAGAATTCTGACCCTCAAAGACCTGTTAGTCTGCCTTTAAAATGTCCACCTCCACTCCATTTATTATCCTAAATTAGATGCACCTGTTTGAGGTCGTTAGCTGCATAAAGACACCTGTCCACCCCATACAATCAGTAAGAATCCAACTACTAACATGGCCAAGACCAAAGAGCTGTCCAAAGACACTAGAGACAAAATTGTACACCTCCACAAGGCTGGAAAGGGCTACGGGGAAATTGCCAAGCAGCTTGGTGATAAAAGGTCCACTGTTGGAGCAATCATTAGAAAATGGAAGAAGCTAAACATGACTGTCAATCTCCCTCAGACTGGGGCTCCATGCAAGATCTCACCTCGTGGGGTCTCAATGATCCTAAGAAAGGTGAGAAATCAGCCCAGAACTACACGGGAGGAGCTGGTCAATGACCTGAAAAGAGCTGGGACCACCGTTTCCAAGGTTACTGTTGGTAATACACTAAGACGTCATGGTTTGAAATCATGCATGGCACGGAAGGTTCCCCTGCTTAAACCAGCACATGTCAAGGCCCGTCTTAAGTTTGCCAATGACCATTTGGATGATCCAGAGGAGTCATGGGAGAAAGTCATGTGGTCAGATGAGACCAAAATAGAACTTTTTGGTCATAATTCCACTAAACGTGTTTGGAGGAAGAAGAATGATGAGTACCATCCCAAGAACACCATCCCTACTGTGAAGCATGGGGGTGGTAGCATCATGCTTTGGGGGTGTTTTTCTGCACATGGGACAGGGCGACTGCACTGTATTAAGGAGAGGATGACCGGGGCCATGTATTGCGAGATTTTGGGGAACAACCTCCTTCCCTCAGTTAGAGCATTGAAGATGGGTCGAGGCTGGGTCTGTAAGAAGCATATCAAGGTTCTGGCGTGGCCTAGCCAGTCTCCAGACCTAAACCCAATAGAGAATCTTTGGAGGGAGCTCAAACTCCGTGTTTCTCAGCGACAGCCCAGAAACCTGACTGATCTAGAGAAGATCTGTGTGGAGGAGTGGGCCAAAATCCCTCCTGCAGTGTGTGCAAACCTGGTGAAAAACTACAGGAAACGTTTGACCTCTGTAATTGCAAACAAAGGCTACTGTACCAAATATTAACATTGATTTTCTCAGGTGTTCAAATACTTATTTGCAGCTGTATCATACAAATAAATAGTTAAAAAATCATACATTGTGATTTCTGGATTTTTTTTTTTAGATTATGTCTCTCACAGTGGACATGCACCTACGATGACAATTTCAGACCCCTCCATGATTTCTAAGTGGGAGAACTTGCAAAATAGCAGGGTGTTCAAATACTTATTTTCCTCACTGTATATGTGTTTTGATGCTTGTCAGTCACACATTTCCTGAGAAATCATCAGTGGACACTCATAGGCTCTTCTGTACTTTATCCTAGAGGTCATTGGGTGCGCTGTATTTGGATAGTTGACATGAAGATGACATGTACTGGAGACTATTTTAAGCAGCATTTTGCTGATTTTTTTATGATTATTATGCATCAGATTTTACAAACGCATACTAATTGAGAGTCTACATGGAATATTTGTACTTTTAATAATTTGATTTGTCATGCAGGACCATTTAAAATGAACTAGTGAAGGTAAAAATTGGATTTTTAATTAATTTTAATTTTTAAAAATGGTGACTAGATATGTGGCCTAAGACAAAAACTTTCACTTATATTTAAAATCTAAAATTTTAAAAATAATAAAATAAATGATAAAAAGGTCCATGAACACAGTATGAATACATGAATACAGTATGTCAACAACACACTTCATTGCACAGATTATTGGCTGTCTTGCATTCCATTGGTTGCTGTGTGACCTGTCTTGTGTTTCATTGGTTGCTGTGTGACCTGTCTTGCGTTTCATTGGTTGCTGTGTGACCTGTCTTGCGTTTCATTGGTTGCTGTGTGACCTGTCTTGCATTTCATTGGTAGATTTTTGACCTGTCTTGCATTTCATTGGTTGCTGTGTGACCTGTTTTGCATTTCATTTGTAGATTTGTGACCTGTCTTGCATTTCATTGGTTGCTGTGTGACCTGTCTTGCTTTTCATTGGTAGATTTGTGATTTGTCTTGCGTTTCATTGGCTGCTGTGTGACCTGTCTTGCGTTTCATTGGTTGCTGTGTGACCTGTCTTGCGTTTCATTGGTTGCTGTGTGACCTGTCTTGCATTTCATTGGTAGATTTGTGATTTGTCTTGCGTTTCATTGGCTGCTGTGTGACCTGTCTTGCGTTTCATTGGTAGATTTGTGACCTGTCTTGCGTTTCATTGGTAGATTTGTGATTTGTCTTGCGTTTCATTGGCTGCTGATGTAACTGTTTGCAGATCAGTACTCTAAACATCATATATAGACACCAAATGTGATTCTTTCTTCTCTCTCTCTCTCTCTCTCTCTCTCTCTCTCTCTCTCTCTCTCTCTCTCTCTCTCTCTCTCTCTCTCTCGCTTTCGTTTGTTCTTTTTCTTAAGAAAGGTCAGGGTGTGCAGTTGAGGATTAATGATGTTCACATTTAAATATTTTTTTACAAAAGGGAATATGCTTTTTCTCTGTGGTTCTGACATAAATTAGATGTTAGCAGCAACTTTGTGTGCGCTTTATAATGTTAATAAATACTGGTGAAACACATTACATGTGTGAGTGCTTGCGGGGAACCGCTAATCTGGCTCAGCACAATACAAACGCATTTGATCCTTGTTGTGCTATTGTGTTGCCGCGGCACAGAATTATCAAAGAATTTTGTCACGCTGTACAATTCCTAAACAAGCTCCTTTGAGCTGAAGGATTAAAATTCGGTACGGCTAGTTCCTTTCTGATACTTTTAAATGAGGGGCTGTTATTGCATTTCTCTGTCTGATAATCAACAACAGTGACACGTCTTGTCCAATCTGCATCTCTGCAATTCTTCAGCCATTGTGATGTAGCAATAGGCTCTCTGTCCAGCCGTACGCTCCCTTTGTTTGACTCTTTCCCCCGTGTGTGGCAGACATGAATACAGTCTTGTTGCACGTCTGTATTAGTGTGGTCCGCAGGTCTTTTGAGTGAAAGGGTTTCTGCTCACTGGTTTGTGAAATCATTAGGCCGTCTGTGCAGACGTACGTACATGATAATTATGCTATCTGTCTTATTTGCTCTCAGCAGGTGGTGATTAAAGCTTCGAAACCAGAAAGCAACCAAACGTAATGGAAGAACAACACAGTTATCAGTACAATAGGCAACCAATACCCATCCTAGAGTTCTACTTCTCCCCCTTCCTCTTTTTTTTTTATATAATTTTTTTGTATATTTAATTTAATTTTGTTTTATTTTGTTTTATTATTTGTTTGTTTGTTTTGTTAATTTTATATTATTAAGTTGTTTTATTTCTATTTGTTTTTGTTTTATTGTTTCTGCAGTAAGAAGCTACATTTCAATTTGCATGCTTTTGCGAAGTATTTCAATGGTGATAAATATATGCCATTGTTTGGAATTTGATCTTTGCAAATGCAGTCACTAAAAAATAGTACAGGGTAGCATATAAATAGTAATAGTGCTGAGATTCAGGCAGTGTTTTTATAAATGCACGTACAGGGACATCTTAAAACAACACTACAACTCTCAGAGTTGATTCTGTTTTGATGCTTGAAAAAAGAAAAAGAAAAACAGCTGTTGCTCCTCATTGCTCCTCTAGGCTGTTTATTTGAACTCGTGTCTTTTGGATCAAAAAGAAAAAGAGCATAATACAACATGAGCGTGCAGTGGTTTATCTATGGTGAGATTGTTGTGTCTTGTCATACTTACAAGTTTCTTATCTTTTATTCCTCGATTCTATCAGAAAAAGAAACCCTAACTGCCCAAGCAAATTACCAGAGACAAACGATGAGTCTGGCTCCAAATACTGGAATGACCCTTTAGTATCCACCAATACCAGAATGGATGGGTCTGGGTAAGAGAACAAAGATGGAGTGATGATGAGGTAGAGGAGAGAAATAAGGATTAAATGGGCATGAAATAATTATTGTCCTTATAGTAATCTTCCCAAATGACTGACAGGAGAGTGTGAACCCAGCTGGCGGTTCTCAAATTTGATTTCATTGTAATTAGCCATGCCACTTAAAACTGGACAAGACACTCAATCAGAGCAAAAGATTGTCTGAGAGACTGTCCGTCCTCTGTGCTTTTTTTTTTTTTTTTTTTGCTGCTATTCCTGTTAAGCAAGTTAAGGTAAATATTCATGAGGAAGTGCTAGGAAGACTGATATTCAAATTTGCTGAGTGGATATATGGGCTGTTTTATCATATAAATCTTGTTCATGTGAAAAGAATCCACCAAAAAGATGGCTAGAAAACCCAGGAGACTGAAAGGTGGAAGCCGGAGGCGTAATTTAATTTACATAGCTAGAGTGAAGAGCCATCATCTGTACACATCTGGAATGAAGGGCTTCCATCAGATGGAAAGATGAGCATTTACTTGACTCTAGATGGCATGACGCTGCCGGAGCGGAGCAGTCGCGAGTAAACAGAGCAAACAACGCTGAAATAGTTATCGACCCGAGAGGTAAGAATGAGAGTCTTGATAGAGAGTCCGTCCGTCCGTCCATCCATCCATCCATACATCCATCCATCCGTCGTTTGTACTTTGTATCTATGGTTTGTTTGTTCATTCTATTTCTTATGTCTATCTTTCCATCTATCTGTCTGTCTTTCTACCTATCTAGCTATCTCTTGTTCTATCTATCTATCTATCTATCTATCTATCTATCTATCTATCTATCTATCTATCGTTCTATCGTTCTATCGTTCTATCTATCGTTCTATCTATCGTTCTATCTATCGTTCTATCTATCGTTCTATCTAGTTAACATTTCAGGAAAATCTTAAAATCTTCAAGAAACTCATCATTCATGTCCCTAAACTTGACTATAAAATAAATCCTGAGCAAATATTTTCACACACTCCTGGTGAGTCGATCTCAGTGTTTCTCCTGCCGTATGTAAATGACAGCATTGATTATGGCGTGTGTGTTGACTCTGTAAGGAGACTCTGAGTGGATCTGCCCCCTGTAGAGAGTCACGGACTCCGTTAATTTGACACAAGATAAACAAACACACACACTTCTGTGAGTTTGAGTGGTGCTTGCTCATGCAAAAGTCACAACCACAAAGGTGTTTTGAATGATTGCCAAGGTGTTGCTTTGCGGTTGCTAATGTGTTCATGAGGGATTTTACATTTTTATCTGGTTGCTTTGCGGATGTAGTGTTGCAGGTGGTAACCAGGGTGTTGCTATTGCTAAAGCATTCAGAGTTGATTTGACATTTTTACCTGGTTTTGTAGTTGGTTACCAGGGTGTTGCTATGCGGTTTGATTTTAAGTTTTTACCTGGTGGCTTTGTGGTTGCTCTAGAATTCTCGAGTGCAAGGGTGATGCTATGTTGCTTTACAGTTGCTAGAATGTTGCCAGGGTGTTTCTGGTTGTAGGTGCAGGATGAGTTACACCATATTTTTTTACTGGATAAACAATAGAGAAGATTTATTAGTTAATCCACAGACATATAACTGAATATGCACAAAAACTGTAGTCTATGGTTTTTCCTCTTTGAATACAGAGGAAGACAGAGAAATAGCTCTATGTAATGACATAGTGTGTCTGTGTGTGTTGTCTTTCTAAAAATAAGATTCGGCACTTGCTGAAAAGCTGAAATGAGCTCTTGTCACATAGCAACAGTCAGACTCACCGTAGAGCACTTGACTTTCCCTCCTCCCTTCACTTCTCCTGCATTAACCCTGCATTCTGTGAGTGACGGACAGCTGTCAGCACCAATCAAATGCATCATCTCTCACCCACTGGGCGGCTCCTCTGACTTCAGAAGGGCTCCAGGGGCCGGTCAGGCATGATGTGTGAATCGGTCACCTCACCTGTTTGATACGTTTAAACACACCAAACACTTTTGGTCCTGATACTCTTGTGCACTGTTATTCCTTTTCTATCCCACGTCTCTAATGGAATAGTCATGCCCATTATTATGTGTTTGACTGTTGCATTCACAGAATTTTGATGATCCCTTTAGGATGTTGAACTTTAATGACTCAATTATGTTTTTTTGCCATGAAAATAACCAAAGAAGCTGGCATGGCATTGAGGGTGTGTTCACACTTGTAGTTCAGTTCTCTTGGTTCTTTTGGTCCAGACCAAAAATAAAAAATAATAATAATACATTTAGTCCTGGTTCGCTTTGCATTCACACTGTCACTTTTAAGACCTAACCTAAAGATACGAAAAAAATCAAATAAGCTTGTGACGGAACTTACCAAACATCCCAAACTATGCTGTGTGCTAGGCTGAATGCACTCGTTTTCTGTGCGTAGCCTATATATGATGGTATTTTGACCAGCTGAGAACTTGTGAATAGTTTATAAAATGTATAAAGGAGTCACAGCGGAAAACAGCGGCAGGAATCCCTCCCACACACACACAAATGAAGATCTGCTGCGAGGAGATGGCATTTCTGATGCCTGTACCTGTATGGGCAGCGTAGCTCCTATGATGAGGAAAACAAAGCAGGTACGCTTCAGCATTCTGTCCTAATTAGGGTATTTTTGGTTGGTTGAGATGTCTTTGGCCCATGTTGCGTTCATATTTCATGTTGCGTTCATATTTCAGTCGAACCGCAGTTCGTTTGGAAGCAGATCGAAACCCATCGGTCCTTTTGTTTACGCACCAGGGTTCGAATGGTAGTGTTCTCACTCATTCAACCACAATCGCACCAGAGTCCGTTTTAACACAGTCCAGATGTGGGCCGGATCTGGGCCGACACTAATGTATGTTGCTGTCTGGGTGATGAACAGTGGCTAATTCTGACTATTTTGCAGCAACCTTTCGAAATATTTTTTTGTATTTTACACTTATAATCAATGACTGATAGTCTATAGTTTTATACATGAATTTATAATAAATGGTTAATGGTTTTGTGTTCTTTATTAAAGTTTTGTTTGAAAGCCCCTATGGAGAAAATGAATTGGGAATAATTTCTGGAGTTAAGGATACTGAAAAAGTGGGCGGTCCCTGTTGTGCTGCACATGCATGAGTCGGCCAGTGGGCGGCCCGTGGGTGTGCTGTCTGATGTTCAAGACAAGCCATCATCAATCTCTCTCCACCTCACTAACAGCTTTAAACAGTGCAATCATGGCCTTAAGTATGTGGCAGGCTCCAGTGATGATACTATTGATCTGTATCCAAACCAATGGATGTTAAACCTCCTCCGGGCGGAGATTTTACTGTTTACAGTACTTTGACTCCAAGTCCGTCAGCTGCGCTCATGTTTGCAGTGAGAAGCAGTTCGCATTGAGGATCTGGTCCATTGAGATCTCCGTCAATGTCCACTAATCACACAGATCAGAGGTCAAACAAGCACATTTTATTTGGCAGTTGGCCTTAGTTGAGAAATAAACTAAGTCAATCTTTGTTTGTCACACACTATAAGACTTATTTATGTAAATGACCTCTGTTGCGATTGGCCAGCATCTGCATACTACTACCGTTCAAGTTGCTGAATATTGAATAGGTGAATATGTAGTGTTAGTGAGCTGATGGTTATACTGTCATAAAATGGATTTTGAATGGCTTTTTTTTTTTTTTTTTTTTGCAGTTTAGCTGCAATAAACGATCTGGATGGACTGGGATGGAACTCTGTAATATTAGAATAAGTCTACAAAGTACATTTTGTTCTGAACGAAATGAATGAATGAACTTAGTGATCAGAATAAGTTCAGAGTGTTCTCGTCTGTGATTTCAGGGTTTGTTGAGGACACACACTGGACATACACCCTAACAAAGCACATTAAGGCTTAAACAAATAAGAACTATACCAGAGGCCTGTAACCGCACACACAACTGTTAAGTTTAGAAATGTCAGGTAATTTGTCTTTTAGGGATGAAAAAGCAGCCTCAGGGGAGACTGTTGTTTCCTCCTAGGAAATCAATGGAGAGGCTGTTTCATTTAGAATGCGAGCAAAAAAAAACAAAGCATTGTAATACAAGGTTTAGAGAGCGAGAGAAAGATAAGGAGAACCAGAGAAACACACTTATATCACCTAGTGAAAGATGACACAGAGATCGATTCAGATGTTCCATTTGTTTTGAGAGTTAAAATTGATTTTGTCAGTTTTGTTTTGATTCAATACTCCAGTATTATAACATCATCAGCCATATTTATCATAAATTATGCATCATGAATTATTTAAACAGATCTCTATGAATTATGAATGTTGAAAACGCATGTATAAAACCTTTAACACCTCAACGATTAGAGAGTCATACAGGCAGGTGTGAATTTGATTTATTCATTTTGCAAGGTAACAAGGTACAACTTTTAATAAATATTCTTCCTTTTGAAAATAGTTACTGCTGACTTAAATCTGTGGTTAAATAGTTAAACAGTCTGAATTGTTATGACATAACTGTATTTTGACGTGTGTTGCATCCATTATTTTAGCTCTTTATTGTTCCAATCCAATCCAAAACCTTGTGTGTTGCCTACCATGTAGACAGTACTGTTAGACATCAGAAACTCACACTTGATGTGAAAGCTGGTCCAAAACGTGGATAAAATTAAACTGCCCACTATAATAACTTATTTGGCCAAATTCAAAGTCAACAACAAGTCCTATGAATTTTCAACATCATTACATCATCATTATTCATAATCATTACTCCTTCAGTGTCACATGATCCTTCAGAAATCATTCTAATATGATGATTTGCTGCCCAAGAAACACTTCTTATTTTTATCAATGTTGAAAACAGTTTTTGCTGCTTAATATTTTGGGATACTTTTTTTTAGGATACTTTGAGGCATTTATTTAAAATAAAGATTTATTAAAAATACTAAATTGTTGTAACTTTGTCTTTACTGTCACTTTCAACCAATTTAATGAATCCATAAGAGTATTAATAAAAAACAGTAGTTTGTTGAACAGTAGTGTACTTCGTCTAATACCAAAAAGTATCAATATAATATTGTTTTTCTAGTTAAAAGGTGACTACTTAATTCAATATTTGTTTATATGTACTTTTTAGTGTCAAAGTGTTGTCTATGTACAGTGTTCAGATTAGCCTCTATACGTTTCCATAACGGTTATATTCTGCATTAGAAGACAGCTGGTTATGTAGGCTGTAGGCAGCAAGCCAGCTCAATGGGTTTTGGAACAGATCCTATGAATTATGAATATTTAAAACTCAGTAACGATCTTGCATCATCATGGTATACAAAAAAAAATCTTTTACTGTGAATTATCCTGTCTGAGTCAATGTTTCTGGTGTTTCTGGTGTTTCTTTCTCTGGGCTTGACGTGCGGTACTTCTGACGTGTTTAGCCTCAATATAGGAGAGTGAATCATATATCTCATATGCATGGCTACAGCAGGGACGACTTTGAATGGATGCTGGTTTTCAGTGCACTAAAATGCTGCAATATGAAACTGTGCATTAGCATACAGAATTACACCATGTCAGTCTGTTTCTCTGTCACGTGAAGACTTCTTGAAACACTTTTCCTCACTTTTTGTCAGCAGTGTGAGTGTCTTTCAGGGGTTAGGACACCTCATCATCATGTGCTTAACACATCCAACCCTCCACCGCTGCTGTACCAGAGGTTCATCTCTAAATCAAACTCTGAGGCGACAGAAAGGCTCCAGAAATAGTCTTTCAACCGCTTTGCTCTCTCTCTGTCATGATGGACACTGCCTGGGTAACAGTGCTGGAAAACAAGCAGATAAATCAGTCTGGCTCCGCCCACAGCACCCATCCATCAAAGTGACAGGCGGCTCCAGACACCTCCTCCCATGATTTATGCATCACGATAGGGCACGTCCTTTTTGAGACATCATAGTCACATCTTCAATGTCTTAGCACGGCATGCTAATGATCAACCCACTCGCAGAGGAGCTCAAAATAGCCAGCGCTGGGGGATAAATATGTTTTTATAGCATTTTTCCAGTGACACTTTCCAGGCATAATTAGAGTCGCTGGAAACAAACTTCGACAATCAGGTAAAGCTTGATTAGCATGGCTGTTGAGTCAGCAGAAGAGGGTATTCTGGGACAGGGGTGGCATTAAGGCCACCAGCTGGAAGTTGTAGAGCTGGAATGAAAGATCATGCTGTGAGGGCCCGTGTACACATGACTTTCCCCTGTGTGCGTGCTAGAGCCAGGCCGTTCTGCCATCTGCCAGCCTGGGCATCTGAAGCTGTAAGACCAGCCTCTTGAAAACCTCTTACCAACCTCCCACTGCCTTTCACCGCCACTCTTTCATTCTCTGTGTGGTTGCACATATTACAGGCATCTTCATATAACCAATACTGATTATTTATTTTAACACTGTCTGAACTCAACCGATCTATCTATCTGTCTGTCTGTCTGTCTTTAAAACTTTCTGGGCTGCCTCTCTGAAGCCGACTTAAAGTTTGTCTCAACAAACTTTTTTATGTAGTTATTATTATGCATTTAAAATAGTTGCATATTTATTTCTAATATTATTTTAAAACCACTAAAGAGGTGCATTTCTTGTAGTAGCAGATGGGCTCCGAGGGCACGAATGATTAACTCAATAAATGTATATTAATTTGCACTAAATTAACTTAAAGGTGCAGTAAGCGATTTCTGAGAAACACTGTTGATATTTGAAATCAACCCAAACATCACACCCCTCCCTTCGTTGCTCCGCCCCCAAAATGCACAAACACTCAATGCAAGAGTGGATGTCTCTTTTCATAGCTGAAGTGAAGCAAAATAATGCTTTGCGAAAAATAAAGTGAAGATGACAAACGTATGACGAAAAAAAGACCAAACAATTGACATACAGTACACAAGAGTGTTAACAAGCAAGAGTTGGTTGTTAGTCGTCAGCAACTCCAGACAATATAACTCAAAACTGTCCCGTTACTTAACATTATAACAATATTGTCTCTGTAAAACATAGCAAGACCAATGTTACCTCTGTGTCCGTTTTCAGGCCTTCCTTCTTAGGTCTCTCCAGCGCTGGAAAGCTTTTCTGATATTAACGCGGGTCTTCCCTGATCACACCCTTCTTTTTCTGGTTATATTCCTCTGACCTTTTCTCTTTTTTTTAATGTCTCTCAGCCATCTCTCTTTCTTCAGTCTTTCTTCAAATCTCCTTCTTGCTCACTCTCTCTCTCTCTCCTCCCCCATCATGAGTGGATTGGCTACAAGTGTGTTGAGCTGTTCGGTCCGATCCACTTTTAAGAGCATTTAAATCGACTGCCTATCAGTATAGACTGAAATGATCAGTGCGTATCTGCTTTTCAGTGCACCATTGCAAAGCTCAACTCAGCTGCTGTGAGTAAATTATATTTAGTTAATCAGAAATTTAATGAGAGTAATTGGCCTCATTAGATAATACCTGTTACCTCAGCAGGAGTCACTCTTCTCCGACGCAGACGCTCAGTCGGGTCTTGTTTGATGTAGGAACAGATTGAGCTGTACTTTCAGGATGCTTCCACCAGCTACAGTTTGATTCGTTTATTTCTAAATTAATTATTTAAATATTAATGGAAACTCGGCTGCAACCGTGCAAGAGGAATACGATACCGGGTTGACAGACCATGTGATCGTACAAGACGGTTGTTGATCACTCTGAGCGGCTGAAATATCGCCCTGCATTGATTACATACCATAATTAAATCCACCTGTCTGCACCCAGGGGTCTATTATCTGCTCCGTTCTCGCTCTCTCTCGTTGTTAATGGTTGGACGGCTAGATCGATCAGCGGTTCTGATGTCAGCGACTCGTGGAGGGCGCATAAGATCAGCTGTTCTTAATTTAGATGGTCTAGGAGCTGTGGGTTCACCCCTCCATCCTGGGCGGTACATCAACAACACCCATCAACAGGTCCTCAAGGGCCGCATTTACATTACATGGTTCAAATCACCCAATTCTGATGTTTTTACTCCCATGTGGCACAGATACAGTGGATAGAAATGTATTGTGTAAATGCAGATATCAGATATGGGGCACTTTTAAAAGATGATGTAAGCTGGGTGTGAAAAAATCAGATACATGTCAACAAATTGGAATTGGGCATCAAGACCTGCAGAGTAAATGTGGCTAAAGACATCGAGGTCTTGATGTGTCAAATGGTTTTCTGAAAATCTAACTATCTGTCTGCTGCCTACATAAGCAGCTTATTTCTTAAAGAACGTTCCAGTTGACACATGGCCGCTTTTTTAACTGCAGATCGCTGGTAGTGTGAACGCACCTGAACATCTCTATAGCATAAAGTATAACGTGTATTAGGGGTGTCATGATTCAAAATACTCATGGTTTGGTTTGTTTCACAGTTTTAGGGTCAGGTTTCGGTATGGTTCGGTTTGTGCCATGTTCAGGGAAAGGGACAAATAAAAATGTCTCAAAGAAAAAGGAAGAAAATAAGAACAAATAACAATCAATAGCGCAAATAAGCATCATAGACTAAAGATACAAATGAAATAAACAGTTTTCATGTTGGTCTAACAGTAGTTTTCAGGTACAGAAATTTAAAAAAGTAATCAAATGTAAAATAGCATTGCTTATTTCACTATATAAACTAAATATTAATCCTTATTAAAGTTAGAAAAGCTATTCAGTCACGAGTAGTGAGTGATTTCCTTGCCTTTTGTTGTTTGATTAACGTTAAAAATAGACATCAGGAATATTAGGCTGCTGTCACTTTAAGACACAAATGTACATTAGCAAGGCTTAAAAACACAAGCAAATGAGTTCAGTTTAAACACAGATAGCAACGTGTGCTGTTCAGGTCGCTGCACTCACGCGCTATCTACACCTGGGTGGTGACGGCGTAAATGACTGGTCATATGTGATCTTGGACATGAAAGCTGAATAAATAAGCTTTCAATTGGTGTATGGTTTGTTAGGATAGGGCAATATTTGGCTGAGATACACCTACTTGAAATCTGGAATCTGAGGGTGCAAAAAATTGAAACTGAGAAAATCGCCTTTAAAGTTGTCCATTTATGTTCGCAATTGTGCTGCATTCACTCACAAAAATAAATGTTTTATATATTTAAGGTAGGAAATTTACTTAATATCCTAATGATTTTTGGCATAAAAGAAAAATCGATAATTTTGACCCATACAATGTATTGTTGGCTATTGCCACAAATATACCCGTGCGACTTTTGCGTGACTAGTTTTGTGATCCAGGGTCACATATTAGAGCGTACGGCTCTCGCATTGAACAAAGTTTATAAAACAAAGATCATCTGCTGCCAGAATGCGTATCCATCGACAGATACATACATTAGCCAAACTCTGTCTGTTTTACTCGTTATTATTTTTAACAAACCATATTATAGATGCATATACCTTTGATATCCTACAATCCCGTGGGTTCCATTCCATGACAGTTGAGCTAGAAAAAATAAATATACCATCTGAAAGTTGCGGTTGGTGGTCAGTTTGTGTGTATACAGTATGTAAATGTTTTACCAACTTTTTTACTTTGATGACATTTTTTGTGAGAAATTAGTATTTTAGTAATCAAATATTTGAAGTTATCACCAAAGCTCTCTCTATTTTGTTGTAGATCATTAACCTGTTAAGCTGCCTCAAATCAGTTTCGTGAGGTGCTGTACCTTCTGCACAAACACTGCCGGAAAAGTCATTGCCTCATCAGACAAATCAGCAAAGCTTTCAGACGCAGGCGATGTCTTGCTGCTCCACCTCAGGAGATCTTGTTCCTGTTTTCACAGGAAATGCTTTCCTCCTGTAAACCTATCAGACCACAGAATCTAATTTTTTCTTCAATAAATCATGGAGGTTTCAGTCCGTAGGGCTTTTTGATTATTGCCGTCATGTTGTGAGTTAATGGCTCTGGGTTTTATTGACTGTAAATGACAGACTAATGCACTTCTATTAATAGTCGTCAGATGTATGTGTAGTTGGGATTTTGTCTGTTCCATCTCGCAGCGTTACACACAGTTAGGAGTGGCTGTTGTGTGTGAGTTTTTAATTGAATTCAGCAGGTGAGATAATCACGGTGTGCAGCCTGATCGATCAAATCAACACATCTGCACACACACACATGCAAGACACACAGCCAAGGGGATCTTTGCTTCACTAAATAACAGCCTCCTTTCTACACAAAGGTTAACCTTTTGGTCACACACAAGAGTCACTACCACAGGACAACTTGAGTGACAAGTACACGTTTACACTCGCATTCAGAGCACATGCTGTCTGATTAACAAATGAACATGTTTTTATCTTTTATGAACAGAATCATACAGTACATCATTATGGGGCAAAAAAGCTTTTAGGATTTTTTTTAGGTTTCTTAAATGGCTCTCTGAAAGACTAGATTCTGATTGCTCAGTCATGGCATCGGATGAAACTGGTTTCACACCTTCATGCCCAGCTAGCTCATTTAGGGGATTTTCACACTGGGAATGTTTGCTGCGGTCCCTATCCGAATCCACTCGCTTGATTCCTGACTCCTGGTCAAAGATTTAAGATATACAAGATCGTCCACTCATGAATGGGAGAAAGTGCAATGCATAATATGGTGGAATAAGTCCCTCCTTCTAAATAAAAGAGCTATTTGCTGATTAATAAAGTCATCGTGTCACTGCAGCGCCTGTTAAGCTATAGGAACAGTCAGAGTTTTGAGATTCTGTTAAGACAGCATATTCGCATTGGCGGGTCTAGCCTGAAAAATAAGCTTCTTTAACCCTATTTGAGCATAAGAAACCACATTTATGGGGCAGTTGATATCAGTTTTTGTTGCTGATTTGAAATTAGTTTGACCTTCCTTGAAAGGGACTTGCTCCTGGTGAAATTCCAGTGCAACCGAACCCGGGTCCGCATGACAGCGTTCATATTATTGTTTTTTTATGCGATCCATACTCTGTTCAACTAAACTGCCAGGGTGAAAGCTCCCTGAGAGACTCTTAACCTCAAAGTTGTAGGTTTGAGTCCCACACTTGATGTGTCTTTTAGCTCATGGTCTCGTTTTATGGCAGTCGCAGAAACCGATTTAACCAGCCCTAGTTGTGTTGCAATAAATAAATAACAATAGTAAGCATTAGACTGACATTAGCAGATGTCTCAAACGGCAAATACACGACAGCATGCTGCATGTGGCCTGTCAAACACACAATCACAAACAAAACACAGTGAGAAATTGTGCTTTGTGTCACTGATGACTATTGAATGTCAGGCCTATTTATGAAACGTAATCTTTTGTGCAGAACCCCGGCGTATTGATCTGTGCCTGTAGGTTATTCTTCCATGTTTTATCGCTGTTTTCTCCACGAGGATGTCAACCACTGCATTTAGCTTCTTAAATATTTGATGGCAAAACAAATGTACTGAGCTCCTCAGCAAATGATTGCAATAATTTTTCCCTTTGAAATATTAATGCTGATGTCTAGCCACACATTTCATTGGAATCATCCATAAGGTTTATGGATGTTCTCAGTATTGGCAATCTGTTATATGTTGTGCCGGGTGTTGTTTGAGAATGCTGTGTTGAACTCTGTTGTTGAGTGTGCACCATGAGTTTGAGAATAATCGGATGGAGAAGGCGGAGACTACTGGTCAGGTGTGATCAGTCTAAATGCTAATGTTAATTAATTCATATTTTAATAATATTTATTTGTTTATAATTCTGGGATTTTTACAAAGCATTTAAGGAAGATGCATTTTATGTGATATCTTGAAGACTGTTCCTGTGCTCTTGTTCTTTATTTTTATGGGGGGGGGGGGGGGGGGTATACAGTTTGTTTAGATTTCTATACATTTATTTTGTAATGATTTTTGTGATGTAATGATTTTTATTCTTGTAAAGTGCCATTGAGAGTAAAGACACTGATAATATAATTTTTGTTTTTACAGGATTAGTAATTTTTGATGCACAATGGCTGGCCAATACCTAGTTTTGGCTATAATAAGTATTATTATTATATAACAATGTAATAATAATAATAATATAGTTATTGTTGTATTTATTTTTCATCTGTCTATAATTTAGAATAAATCACTTTTGGCACCCTTTCAGCCGTGATGTTGAGGACAAGGCCGAGTGAGTGGCCTAGGTAGGCAGTAGACAGCGAGTGTAGTAACAGAGCGACTGTGTTAAGCAGAAGTCCTGTATCTCTCTGCTATCAGAGCTTTTGGCTGCATTTCTTCTTCAGGGTCAAAGTTCCTCCCGCCTCACTGAGTAATACTGAAATCAGCTCCATATGATTTGTTCCTTCAGGACCGTTCACTCTGTCATGTGGTGTGAAATGGCTCTTGTTCAAGCTGTAAAAGGTCCGCTGATGGCTCCACGGACGTCCACACTGTGATTGGCCAATCATTGAACCCCTTGCGTGTGACTGGCCGGTCGCTGGTGGCATGGCAGAATGTAGCGTGTCTTTTGATGAACATGGCCATCTGCTCTATGCACGCAATGCATGTGAGACGGCAAGCACACACACACACACACACACGTGAACAAACCTTCACAAAAGAAAGACAAAGAGATTGTGACGTGATTGATGTTTGTCTGTCTTAGCAGAGTCCTGAGGCTAAACGCTCGGCTCAAGAGAACTGGAAGCTTTTAGGTTTAGAGATCGAGAGAAAGAGACAAGAGGAGAAGTGATTGATTTAAGGTCGTTTAGAGTGAGAGAACTGTAAGAACAGACATATTCTGTCTCTTTCCTGGTCTCAGGTGTGTCTTTTCTGGCTGTCCGGCCACATCAACACAAACTCTGTCTGTACACCAGTGTATTTCTTTTTCAGCACCTGTTGTTCAGAGACACAACATCGAATCAATTCCAGATGGATGAAATCAAGTCCTGCCCTACATTTATGTTTGTTTTACCCACTTCACAATCATATTATAGAAGTGTAATGGTTTGTGAACAGAGTTTCATGTTGACTTTAAGCAGGTTGCCCTATATCATAAATATGAGTTCATACTAGGAGCAGACCCACTTCAGCTCACTTCTTTTTTTTTTTTTTTCTTACATCTATATTTTCTTAGCTGATTATGCTGGGAAATATGTGGAATAGTATAACACTATTAGTAACTCAAAGCATTTAAGTTGCAACAATTTGTTGAATTCATTTAATTAAATGATATAAAAATGTAATTGAAAATTTTAAAATATATTTATAATTTTATATTTTATACTTGTATTTATTAAATTACAAAAATATCAATACAATTATCTATCTGTCTGTCTGTCCACTATTTTTCTGTCTGTCTGTTGTCTCAGTTTGTCATTTATCAAATATCCGTACGCAGGTATAATTAGCATCATGTTCAGTCCATGCTAATTCAATGCAAATGTGCTTTGTGTTTGTTTGTGCCTTTTCCCCCTCTCGTCTTGCTTAATGAAGCTCTCAGAAATCTGCTTCAGAGACGTGTACAGGTGTGCGCATAATGAACGCAACCCTTCCAAGTATAAAACCATACCAAATGAAATCTAACATGATGAATAAATTAAGACTTTGCGATTATAATAAAAGATGAATCTTATTTAGCTGTCATTACGTATGCGCTGCTCTCGGATAACAAGTCGACTCCTCTTTCTCTCTATCTTAATGTGCTGAACGGCATAGCAGCCTCACCAGGGCAAGGCAGGAGAAAAAGGCACGTTCATGACCAAAGATAGCGGGAAAAAACAACTAATACTCGTCAGATACTTGTGGAGTTATTAACAATAAAACACACATTTTGTTTTACTCTTCACTTCCAGTCTCCCACACCTTATGTCATTGCACAACAGTTTACACTGTTTATACCCCTTGTTAGTTCTTTTCAAAATAGCATATTAGATTGACACACAGACAGACTCTGTAATGTAAGAGTGATGTAATAATGAATAGTGAGATGCTTTGACAAAACTGGTGCATTCTGACTGCATACTCAAAAATATATTTGTCAGCCAAATGTGTAGTTTAAAGGGATTTTTCACCCATAAATGAAAATTAGCCCATGATTTACTCACCCTCATCCTACGTGTATATGACATTCTTCTTTCAGACAAATACAATCGGAGTAATATTAAAAAATGTCCTGGCTCTTCCAAGCTTTACAATGGCAGTGAAAGTGCCATAAAAGTGCATCTATCCATCATAAAAGTGATCCACATGGCTCCGGGGGGTTAATAAAGGCCTTCTGAAGTGAAACGATGCGTTTATGTAAAACAATATATATATCCATATTTAACACGTTACAAAGTAAAATTCTAGCTTCCGGCCAAACGGCCATATGCAGTCTACTTATGCCTAAAGCACAACTTACGCAACTTGTGACGTCGGAAGTAGCGTAAATATCAGAAGTACGTCGCATTACTCGCATAGGTTGCGCTTTAGACTTAAGTGGAATCCATATGTTCGTTTGGCTAGTTATTTTACTTTATAGTTTCAAATATGGATATTTTTCTTAAACAAAGCATCGCTTCGCATCAGAAGGCCTTTATTAACCCCCCGGAGCCTCTGTTCTCAAAACAGAAACTGCAATTCACTGCCATTAAAGCTTGGAAGAGCCAGGACATTTATTAACATAACTCAGATTGTATTCATCTGAAAGAAGAATGTCATATACACCTAGGATGACAGGACGGTGAGTAAATCATGGGCTTATTTTCATTTTTGGTTAAACTATCCCTTTAAGTGTATTGTGGATGTATGTGAATAGAGATTCAGCCGGTGACTTGTCTGAGTTCATCGTCCGCTGTGCTAAAGGTTAGTGCTAAGAGCTCTTAATGCTGACTGATCTGTCCTTACTGAGCAATCATTATCTCTGTCAGCTCTGGCTCTGGATCCTCTGTTTGCTTGCTGTGATTAATGCATCTGTTTGGTTCTGAAGCCTCAGGAACAGATCAGACTGATGAATATCACAGCTATCAAATGTGTATGAGCCTAGAATTAAGTTTATTTGCTCTGGCAGGCCCCATCCAGGTCATATGAAGATAATACACTTCTTTTTTTTTACTGTACATCGAGATTTTAGAGTCATATTTATATAAATATATACAGAAAAGTGCACATTTTCAGTCCTGCTATTGTAAGCATTTCTTTTTCACCATTTTAATAAAATGCATCAATAAAATATCAAAGATCATTATTAGTTGATAAAATCAATGCATTATGATAATAAAAGAATTAGCTGAACTTAGTAACAATGTTCAAGGCTCAGGGAAGAAGGAGGCGGGAACAGGCAAACGATCAACGTAGCTTAATAATAAACAAACAACAAAACGAAAGTAAACGAAAACAAACCAACAACATAAAGTCCAGGCCTGGTCCTCTCTCGTCTTGCACTGGCATCACTCCTCCTTTTATCCTTCCGGAGCTCCTCCGTGGGACTCGAGACTGGTGTGCCGCTCCGTTCCCACGGCTCTCGGCCCCACCCTGCTTGCCACAATATGCTTCTTTCTTTCTTAAAAGCATGATTCTTAAAATAATTGCATGCTACTGGTTAATGCTTTTGTGCACTGGTTATTTTGCCCAATCTGAGAGTATTTTGAGGGCTACAGAAGATAAGCAACATTTAGAGATGTCAAGTCGTCATTTCAGTGCTATTCCAGTAAAGTTAGGCCACTTGGTGATGTCTGTTTGTTAGCAGTTGTAGCCATGCAATCAGTCTGCACAACCAGTTAAAAGATAAAAAGAGAGATGTGTGGCAATTTTCCATCAAGTTCTCCATCCTGAGTCGTCTTCATTGTAAAATCATGTTTTTTTGTGCTGGCGATTTCTTGCTGTGACATCCAGACATTTCCATTTGCTTTTGTTTGGTCAGACGTCTGGTTTCATTGAAACCGATTCTTTGACAAAGACGGCGAAGGAATGCAAGCTTTAGGTGGGTTTACTTTCAGATGAAGTTGTGAAATACAATGCAAACACGTCATTTGAATTCCAAATAGTTTTTGGGAGTACTTCACACAATGAGATGCGCATGTTTAAATGCAGAATATTAGTATTCGTGTTTCTGTTTCTCGCCGTGGGAACAATATCGTGACATCTTAAAAAATCGGTGGAACACTTGTTGCCGTGGAGACTAGCCCGTTTAGCCGCATTGGCCGGCATCTGTCTGATTGAGAGATAACATTGAGGCGCGTAGTGCGCGTGAGGCAGTTGACATCTGTCTGCCTGATAGCACTCGACATCCTGACATCAAACAGCTTGGTCTCCAGTGTGTGTGTCTGTTGCTTTGTGGTAAATAAAGAGGACACGACTTTTGCTTCAGGCGTGAGTTGTAAAGTAAACAAAAGGGTTCATTCCAAACATTGTGCTTTAAACAACCGAATCATATTGTTTAGCATTTAGTTGTTTTTATATGTACATGCATGCAGTGCCTGGCTTCCTTTAAATGCTCAACTAGTGCAGGGTGAATGGCGTTGAATTTAATATGCATTGCTTATGATATGCAAGGCCATAGTTTTAATGTTAAGCGAAGTTTAGTATCTCATCTTCTCAGTTAAGGCTCAGTTGGCAGGTTCAAGGGATACTTCACCGATTAGCATTAAGCTTTGTATCAGTAGAAACCCGGTAGTATTTTCAAATGGCCTTGCTTCCCTCCCTCATGTCCCCCTGAGACGAGAGATTTCTGTATTGTGTGTTTGGAAAAATCGTCATTTTGCATCATCTGAGGCTTTTTGGCCAGTGGCTAGAGACTACAGCCAGTAGGAGGAGCTAGTTCCACATGTTTTCAACCCGCCCATAGGGGATCTCACGATAAAACGGCGTCTTTTCAGTTTCGAGTCGACTAGTGGCCTAGTTGTATCATTTCTTCCGATACTGCCCTCTGTAACCGGTAGGCGTGGCTTGGGAGTGGCCTCGTAGGGCAGCGAAGTAACTGCATTCTGGGAGTTGTTGTCTTTCATCCACATGAGCCAAAAATACATTTTCTGGCTTCTCTCAGTCTAGAAGCCACCAACTTCTGAAAAAAAATTAAAAATACATAAATGACCCAATTTAAATACACATTCATCTTTCCAGCGGTGAAATATCCCTTTTAGGATTTAAAGGTGTCCAAACTTTTTCAAGACTTTTTCATGCCACAATTGTGATTTACTCTACATTTTTTATTTACATTGACATTTATGTATTTGGCAGATGGGCATACCTTTTCAATTGGTTCATGGTATTTTCTACTGTTTGAGCTACAGGAATGTATGAGTTATGCGTTTGGACATAGTTTTGTGTTTGCAACTGGTAGAAATTAAAAAGTTTTGTTTTGAAATGATGTGATCTGCCTTCCCAGACAGCTCATTTCAAGGGGCACATTTTAAGGCATCATAGGCTGTTCCAGAAGTTATAAAACACACTATTTTTAACCAAATTCTAAGCAAGCACTGCATGTATTCTTTGCAGTCAAGAATAGTCTGAAATGCATTGTGACAAAAATGTATCCAAGATGGCAGAAATTGTGAGAGATCATTAATGATACTGAATATGCTTGTCAATCAGTAATAAAAAAATATTGGGAAACATTTTTTTCTTCTTTTTTTTAAATATAGTTCAGTTAATATATCACCTAAACTTTTTAAAATGTTTAAATTATTTTTAAAATGTTTTTAATTACCTTATGCTTATTAAGGCTGCAGTAGTTTGATCAAAATACAGTAATATTATGAAATATTATTTCAGTTTAAAATAACTGTTTTCTATTTGAATATGTTTTTTAAATGTAATTTATTCCTGTGATGACAAAGCTGAATTTTCTCCATCATTACTCCATATAACATTTCTGATTATCATCCATGTTAGAAACCGTTGTGCTGCTTCATATTTTTATGGAAATCATTTGGCATCATTTACGTCTTTACTGTCATGTTTGACAAATATCAAGTTCAAGTTCAAGTGCTTTATTGTCATTCCAACCATACAACAATACAGCAGAAAGAAATTGCATTTCTCCAAGCTCAGATGTGAAAAGTAAGTACTAATTTAAAAATTTACTCATTTAAAGTGTTAATTTAAGAAGAAAAAATCCAAGAAGACTCCAATCTAATGAACATTAGACTAACATTAAACTGACGAAGGCCTGTTTGGGCTGATACGCGTTGGTGTTTTTTAAGATGTAGCCCTGTCTTACAATAAAGGTTTTTTACCTTTCTAACTATGTGAGTGCCTGGATGTGGATTTTCTTGTTCTACAACAGGATCCTCCTACCATATTTAACATCAAACTCGGTTGGTATCAATTAAGAGTTGAGTCTCCTGTTTTGTTGCATCTGAATCAGTCACTGATGAGATGCCGATATGTCCTCAGAAGGCAGCTCTCTATGTAGGAAGTAGACATCAAGGCAGCTCACTATAACAGAGTGAAGCATGAAACAGTGTTTTCTGATGGAAGAGTCCATAATACCTGTCCTTCTCCTTTCTCAGCAATTGATTGGACTGTGTTTTGGTTCTATTGTTATTTTCCTGAGATGATTTGGATGGCCTGCAGGAGCGGAAGGGAGATGAGCCAGTCTTTGAAAGCAGCAACAGAGAGCAAAAAGACTAGTCTGGATTGATCAGTTTAAATCGAAGTGTCCAATTAGATTTATGGGGGAACCATTTCTTCAAAGGCCTCAATCAGATGATATTACAGTTTCCCAAGGTTCTATTGGGTCAATCAGTGTTGTAATGCAGCATAACTTTTCCTCTGATGTCTAATTGTGTAATCACGATAATGATGATTACGTCCACTGCCTGCAGCCGTTACAGCTTTTATTCCAGTAGAAATATTTCAGCTTGAACTTTCCAGGGTTTTAATTGTTGTCTCTGCCTTCATTCACTTCATTAATGTGTTCATTTGTTCAGTTAGGCTGTAATCTCATCTTTATTCCTCTCGTTCGAGTCTAGTTTTTGTCTCGTTCTGTCCCGCTGTGAGACTCAGGCAATCAGACCCTGACAAAGATAACAAATTTTTTTGTTGTTCTCCTCACTGTTGAATGCTGTTTAATGCTACTCAGACCTGTTTATTTATTTGTGCGTTTCCATGCTTCCAGAATGTGGCTGAGTTCATTAACAGGATAGATGCCTGATAGCCAAACTCAAATGAATTTGTTCTGTCAACTGATATTTTTTATACACTGGATAAGATGACATTTCAATAAGATGTGATAAGAGGTTTCATTGGAAAAGCTGGAGGCCACATTTGGAAATGCTCTATTGCTGGAGGATCCAGGTGCTTCAGGACATCAAACAAACCCTCATCATGTGCGTCAGGGTCAGATTCGACCCTCTAGATTAAAGGGCCCCTATTATGTTATTTTAAAGTTTCCTAATGTTGTTGTGGAGTCTCCTGCAACATGTTTACATGCATCAAAGGTAAAAAAAAACTGTTTAATTTCCTCATAATATACATTTGCACATCATCACATTTTCAGTGACTCTCAAACGACTCGTCAAATGAATCAATCTCTCTAAATCCCTCCTTTCCGCGATATACTCTGCTCTGATTGGCCAGACAGCTCAGTCTGTTGTGATTGGCCTACCGTGTACAGCGCGTCGAAAACAAAAACGCCCATTGCAATAACAACGTCAGCTCTGCTTGTCCTGAGGCTTCCTACACCGTAAACTAAACACAGTAACAAACAATGACGTCGATTTTACCATATCAATGCGAGCGCGAGTCCGATGATGAAACACTGGAAGAATTGTTATTCAACTCGAACCTCCATCGCAAGGACGACTCGAGAGGTACATTATATGAGATGTTGGACCTGTAATTCCTCATCATCCACATTAACAAGTGCATGTCCATCAAACAAACCGATTATTTTACTTGTACTAATTTATTTACTGAGTATTTTTCTAATATATTGTGGTGAACATGTGGAAACTGTATACAATGTATACTTTAGCCAAGCTCTAGAGTGAATGATCTGATGTAACATAAACGTTGGTAAAACAAATATTTCCTCAAAGTAGTGAGAACGACAGACAATCTGCATTAACAGACACAGTTATAGGTAATCGTGGCCCACAGCTGATTAGCAGAAGTATTTCAGTAAGACAGTGATAACGTGAGTTAGTCAGTTAGCAGGAGACCTACACAATATAAAACTCAAAACTAAGTATTTTGAACACCATCTTTCAAGAGCAAGCGGTTTGTGAATCCTGTATTGAACTCTGAGATTTGAGAAGCAGTCGTCAGTAAAATAAAGGGAACACAGCAAAAGTTTAGGATTATACTGCTGTGATGTAAAGATGAATTTTAACCACTGATTCTTCACATGCTCGTCCTTGGGCAGTGAAAAAAAACTGGCTTTACCTTCACATTGTAGAGCACAGCGTCTTCTCAACATGATGCTGTTCAGTATCCACAGGAATCAGCTGCTGGTTTGAGGTTGAAGTTTTCCCTGGTGTCTGCGCGCGCAATATGCTAATGTTTCGCCTTGACGTCACAACGAAACGGCTTATGACTCGTTTGAAGCTGACTCAGAGTCGACTCTTACTTTTGAAAGACAATAACTTTATATACGGTGCACTTTCAGATTTAAAACTTTGCAGGATGTTTTCATTCACTTAGAGCCATGTTACACACTACATGAAAGGCCATTTTCAAAAATCCATAAAATCCCTTTAAAAGTTTTCTTTCTCATCAGGCTTTTGCATTATTCAGAATTGCAACAGGGATGCATTTTAAATTCCTTTCAATGCCTGAAGAGTTGTAAACCTATAGAAATGGATATATGATGTATAGATGTCTGTGACCGGTACGACACATGAACACACTCTGGATCCTGTCTTATCCTTTGGTTTTCCTGTATGTGATACTGAAATTAGTGAGACTGGTTTCTCTGATCACGAGTCTGTTGCTTTGAAAAGTTCCCTCCTGTGCCTTGCTGTTAATCCACTCATGCCTTGGTTTGTAGACAACCCTCAAGTTTCTTATGACCTCTTTAGGGATTCGCTGTCTGATTATCAGGAAATGGTCAAAAGAGCGAGGGCCAATTATTTTTGTATTATTACTGAAAAATCGTTTCAATCCCAGAGTTTTATTTAGTATATTGAATTCTGTTATTAATTCTCCTGTCTCTGACTTTCTTGATGTCTCTCTACAAACTTGTGAACATTTTAAACATTTTATTGAGAAGATTGCTGATGCTCGATCTTCTATTTAGTTACCCGATTATGATCACTCAGCTCCATCTACATGCTCTGCTGTCTTTCATCAGTTTTGAGTTTCTTTTTCAACCCTGGCAGAGATTGTTGAACACATGAAGCCTACAGCCAGTCCTCGGAATATCATTCCTACACGCATTTTTAAACAGGTTTTTCATATTATTCGTCCAAGTATCCTGGCTATAATGAATTGTTGCTTGGTCACAGGCTCTGTGCCAGTTTGTTTTTAAACATGCTATAGTGCAGCCTCTTATTAAAAAATCTCATTTGTATCCTACAGATTTGTCTAAAGTTCTGGAGAAGGTATTTTTACCCGAAAATTAAATTGATTCCAGAAATTCCAGAGGAATTCCAGAGCTTCGACAATCTTAGTATTATTAGATCTTTTTTGTTAGTGTTTGACAACGTAGATCATATTATCTTGGTTTCTCATCTGGAGCACTATGTTGGACTTCAAGGACTGGCCCTTCAGTGGTTCAAGTCCTATTTGGCAAACTTTTTTTGACTTTAGCTCCACTTACCAGTGGGGTCCCTCAAGGGTCTATGCTTGCTCCTCTTTCGTTTTCCTTATATATGTACCCTTTGGGATCTATTTTTAAGAAACATGGTGTTTCTTTTCATTGTTATGCAGATGATAAGCAGATTTAACTGCTGCTGCAACAGAATAACAAAAGTGCTTTAATTCCTCTTTTAGCTTGTCAATATGATATTAAAAGCTGGATGTCCTTTATTTATTTTTTATGTCTAAAACTTGGATATCATTACATTTGGACCAACTGATCATTTTGTTTCTCTTAATTTTTATCTTGGTCCACTGGTCTCGTATAAATTTAAAAAAAGCAGTTATGAAAAATATGGGTGTATTATTTGACAAAGCGTGTATTTTGTCTTGTTTTTTGTCAAAGAAAGTTGTCTTTTCATGACATTGTGGTGAATATCTTTTTTCCACATCCCATTTAATTCAGTCTGCAAGTCCACATCCACAATTAAATGTTTTCTTTTTACTGTAGTGCTGGTGATTAAGCAAAGATCCAGCATGTTATATATTCTCAGACGCCACAGAAAAGCAATGGAGTAAACACTGTTTTAATTTACCCCAAAGTCTTTAAAACAGAGCCAAATAACATGCAACAGCCTACAAGATAAACACAAATGTTAAACAGATCACCTGGGACGTTAGCTGTTCTGGCTTGTTTTGTTGTTGTGTTGGACTAGTAAAATTCTTCTTACTTCTTTTGTGAGACAATTTCTTTGAGTTGCAGTTCATTTAATTCTTTTTTCCTGTCATTCCAGTTCTGCTTCCTGCATGTTTTGGCCAATTAAATGCACACTCATGAGTTGAAAGAGAGACAGTTCTTTAGTTCTGAATGTTTCTCACATGTGAGCGCCTAGAAGCTACTATTGCTAAACCATTAAGCTGATGTTCATTTCTACTGTGCCCGCTCCCTGTCTTTCACTCTTATGAGCTGGTTTGGGGGAAGGTATTGATTTTTATTTTTATTTCAGTCTAAAATGCTTCGCTGTGCTGGTAAAGGACCCGATGGCATATATTGTTTCAGTTCTTAACTATATTTGAATTGATTGAATGCAGTGAGCTGAACACGATGGCCTGATCTCAGGGTTACACTCCATTTGAAATGAAACCCTAGATACAGAAAAGTTGTAAAATGCAATAAAATCAAGAATCTGTGATTTGTTAATTCTCTTTTTACCTTTTTTTAACTGACAAAAGTACAAAGAAAAGATTGTTTAAAGTTTTCACTGACTAATCTATCTATATATCTATCTATCTATCTATCCATCTATCCATATATCTATTTAAATCTTATTTAATTTATTACGATTTTAAATAAATATATTTTTTTTTAATATACACTTTTCATTATTTGTTTATATTTACAAAATACAATTATTTCGGCCAGTGAAAACATAGGAAATTGTTTATTTGTACTTATTACTCTTTTAAATAAATACATTTATTTACTTATTTTAAAATCATTTTTATAACTTTTTAGTTTTAATTTGTTTTTCTAAATATGTTTTATTAGTTTAAATGAATACAATATTTATTAATATTTATTATCAATTAGTTTTTTCTAAATTGTTTAGATATTTTTATTTATTTTAGTTTTAATTAATTATTTCCTCAATTATGTATTACTATTGTAAATAAATACATTAATTTATAAATTTTACCATTTTATTTTTGTTTGTGTTTTTCTAAAATAATGATTATTATTTGTAATCGATTATTGATTTTATTTTTATGATTGTTTATTAGTTCTCAGGCTGCTACAGTAAGGACTTTAGAAAAAACTTGCTGTTGCTTTGTGAGTGTTTTTTTTTTTTTTTTTTTAGATTGTTGGTTAATTAATTTTTGACTGATTAACTTCATTTGACTTGTTTATTAAGTAACACTTTATTTATTGTGACTTTTCAGTGTTTCGGAAGTGGCTAATTTAGATATATACTTTCTGTCACTGTCACTTTGAGCAGGACAATTCCAGAGTCATCTAATGAAACAAAGACTGCTATATCAAGCCGATCTATGATGGTAATATCCTGTGACATCAAGGGCGGCTCTGTCAGAAAGGTTTTTGACTGCTCGGTGACATCCGCACACCTCAGCACTGGTCCCGCGTGACCCCACAGTGCATGAGCCCCTCCACGGGCGCTGCTTCAGCAGGATCATCCATGCAGGACCTGATCCAGGGCGACGTCTCTGCACCAGGGTCTGAGATGGATGGGCCTGCTGGAGGATGATGGGAAGGGATTAGTGTATGGGACAGGAAGCCACCCACTGCCTCTAGTGATGTCCCTGTTGCTGTGTCACTCTAATTGGCTTAGTGGAATAAGAGAAAGTGGCTGAAATGTTTGAATATGGGGGAAGACTCTTCACAGGTTGGCAGATGGGCCGTAGTGTGTCAAGCTAAAGCAAGTTAAAGCAGTGAACTCTTTTTTATGATTATATATTGACATTCTAATGTATGTATCTGGTTTTCACAAAAATATGAAGCAGCACAACTGTTTTCAACATTGATAATAATCAGAAATGTTTCTTGAGCAGCAAATCAGCATATTAGAATGATTTCTGTGATCATGTGACACTGAAGACTTGAGTAACGATGCTGAAAATCACAGGAGTGTGTGTGTGCGCGCGCGCGTGTGTGTGTGTGTGTGTGTGTGTGTGTACTTTTACAGTGCACACAGACTTTCACTAGTGGATTTTTTTTAAAGGAATCATTCACCCAAATATGAAAATTTGTCATTATTCACCTTCATGGCATTTCCAAATCTGCTTGACTTTTTGAAGAATATTTAAAGAATATCCTGCCTTTACTTTTCAGTATAATGAATGTGAATGAGAATGGAGATCTGAAAAAGAAAGAGCTCACTGCAGGGCAAGAGTTACAGTCCACTGTATAATGACTTAAATGTTGATCTGTTTATCACATAAAGCTGTCATATGGCTCAGAAGACAGAATATAGCGCACACGTCACATATAGAGTACTTATATGATACTTTAATGGTGCTTTGACAGCCTTTTTGAAGCTTGAAAGCTCCCGGCCTGATGCAATGAAATATACTGAACAAAATTATAAACGCAACACTTTTGTTTTTGCCCCCATTTTTTATAAGCTGAACTCAAAGATCTAAGACTTTTTCTATGTACACAAAAGGCCTATTTCTCTCAAGTATTGTTCACAAATCTGTCTAAATCTGTGTTAGTGAGCACTTCTCCTTTGCCGAGATAATCCATCCACCTCACAAGTGTGGCATATCAAGATGCTGATTAGACAGCATGAATATTGCACAGGTGTGCCTTAGGCTGGCCACAATAAAAGGCCACTCTAAAATGTGCAGTTTTACTGTATTGGGGGGTCCGGGGGAGTCCGAAAACCAGTCAGTATCTGGTGTGACCACCGTTTGCCTCACGCAGTGCATGTATTGTATTGCTGTGAATGCTCTTGTGTGCTTAAGGAGAAATACTTGTATAGCGTTGATGGTTCTTTAAAGAATCTAATTAAACCAACAGTGCACTAAAACCACAATATCTGCACCGACATGACCCTCAAATGCCTTTTACAGAGGGTCTAATTACCGTCACAAGTATTTTCCATTTGCTATAGACATACGCTCCACCTAGGATGTTCTCCTATGGAGTGATTTCTCAGTGTGAAAGATCCATCAATATACAATATGCCGCCATGCTAAAAATCCCCTTTTCACGACGATAATGGTGGCATTATGCAGAACGAGTCTCAAAACTGTGCAGATATAATCATAAGGCCTGTTGTGGTCATACAACTTCAATGCTCTAAACAACCGTAAAGCCCCTCATGCAAAGCATTGCTAATTAAAAATGTACATGCTGGGAATTTGTTGGTGCAAAAGCTTAATAAGATAAGTCATGTCCTGTTAGTGTTAATGCTAAACAAATTTATCTTCTGTTGATATATTGTTAAATCCTACATTCATTGCAGCGTATAGTTGCATCACCCAGGCTCTGCAAGATTAAACATCATATTATGATATATTATATATTTTTATAGATACAAATCAAACAAAAGTACTTGAAATAGCTCAACACAACAAAGGTTTCAAGTGGTTTCCCCAAATTCAACTGAAAATGCAACTTTTAATGACTTCTTGCAGTGGGGGTTGAATAATTTCAATTACAACTATATATATAATTGTTGTGTGTGTGTGTGTGTATATATATATATATATATATATATATATATATATATATATATATATATATATATATATATATATATATATACAGTGCTCAGCGTAAATTAGTACACCCCCTTTGAAAAGTAACATTTTAAACAATATCTCAATGAACACAAAAACAGTTTCCAAAATGTTGACAAGACTAAGTTTTATATAACATTTGTTTAACTTATAACTTGAAAGTAAGGTTAATGATATAACTTAGAGAACAACATTTTCAGTTTTACTCAAATTAAGGTGATGCAAAAAATGTATACTACAAATGTCTAATTTAACAAGAATTCAACCACAGGTGAGTCTAATTATTCATTACACAGGTGTCCAGCAGACAGTTGACTATAAATGGGTGTTACTTCCCATTTCATGCTGTCAGCAATGGCACCACGTGAGAAAGAAGACAATTTCTTTACACCAGAAAGGTGAAGGCTACAAGAAGATCAGCAAAGCTTTACTTATCAGTCAGAATACTGTAGCAAAAGTGGTACAAACATTTTTAAAAGATGGAACTGCAACCATCTCACAGAGACGTCCAGGTCGTCCACGGAAGTTAACACCTCGACAGGAGCGTCCTCTGATAAGAAGGGTTGAAGAAAATCAGCATGCAAGTTCACTGCAGTTATCTAAAGAAGTAGAAAGCCAAACTGGGGTGACTATTTCCCGTGACACAATACGGCATACACTGCAGAGGAATGGCATGCATGGGTAATGTCCACGAAAGACACCTCTCCTAAAGGCCAGGCACAAAAGAAGCCCGCCTAGAGTTTGCCAGGGCCCATGCTGACAAAGATGAAGACTACTGGGACTCTATACTCTGGAGTGATGAGACCAAATGTTTTTGGAACTGATGGCTTCAAAACTGTATGGCGTCGCAAAGGTGAGGAATACAAAGAAAAATACATGGTGCCTACAGTGAAACACGGTGGTGTCCGAGTCCTTATGTGGGGCTGCATGAGTGCTGCTGGTGTCGGGGTGAGCTGCATTTCATTGTTGGCATCATGAATTCACAGATGTACTGCTCTATACTGAAACTGAAGATGCTACCATCACCCTTGGTCGTCATGCACTTTTCCAACATGACAATAATCCTAAACACACATCTAAGGTCACTGTTGGATTTCTGAAGAAGAACAGGGTGAAATTGATTCAGTGGCCAATTGTGTCTCCTGATCTGAACCCAATCGAACACCTATGGGGAATTCTGAAGAGACAAGCTGAGCATCACTCTCCATCCAGCATCTAAAAGAGGTAATTCTTGAAGAATGGGAAAAGATAGCTGTTGCAAAATGTCGCCAACTTGTCCATTCCACATTAACGTGTTAACGTTGACAGCACTACTATATATATGCACTATGTATAACATTCAAAATGAGTCTTTTAAAATGACAGTTGAAGTAAAACAGGCTAACAGATCACAGATGACGTGAGCAGACTAGCTGCCACCTGTGTATTTTCGGTCTGATCTTTCAGTCTAGAGACACAGAGAGAAAGCGGACATCTGTACGGCCCCATAATCTCTCTGCTGTTGTTGTTTTGGCTAATTAAAACCCCTTTACAGAAGCAGAGCAATTAGCAGTAATGAGAGACAAAGTGTGTGTGTGTGTGTGTGTGTGTGTGTGTGTGTGTGTGTGTGTGTGTGTGTGTGTGTGTGTGTGTGTGTGTGTGTGTGTGTGTGTGTTTATGGTTGGCAAGTATGCTCTGTTCACTAGTCTTATGCCAGTAGCAAAAGTCACTTCACCTGCTGGATTCACTCACTAGAGTTTTTTTTTTATCATTATTATTTATTTACAAAAAAAAACTGTCATCATTTACTAACCCATACAACTTCCTTTTGTTCATGAAACAGAAATTGAGCAGGCAGTGTCCGTGCTTTTCCAAAAAAGGACAGAAAAGTATGATTGCACTATATTCCAGGTCTTCTGAAATCAGATTATTTGAAGAACAGACTGAAATTACTGCGTTTCCTTGTCTCTTTACTTGCACTCTGCACAATGACAATAAAGTTGAATCTAGTGTTAGAAATGCTGTAACCACATTACATCGGGGGTCAGCAAGTAGTTTGAATATTGAACATACAGTCGGCCATTGAACCACTCTATGTGCAAAGATTAATACAAAATTTCATGAAATATTCAGGCACAAATGGCACTCTTTTCTAGGTTGGCCCATATGGGTCATAGGGTTTATGATATTAGGTAAGTTTAAGAGTTTTGTGTAGGGATGCATGTTATATTGCTATCATATCAATTATCAGCTGATATTATTATTTTTTATCTAGAGGTATAAGATATATAATTGTACATGTTCATTTCTCCTACTTTTACATTTACATTAACCTTACTGCCATCTAAAGTTGAATTTGTAAATCTGATATCAGTATTTTAATAACACGGTTAAATGTAATCTTTAGCAAATCTCAAAATGAAATTTTCATACTGTACATTATAATGTGATTCCTGTGAAGCATTTCAAATTATGGCTTTCAGTTGAAACTTTTTATTTGCAATTTATTTAGACAAAATAGTATAGTTTTTTAACGTTTTATTTTCATAACGCTATCGTTATTTTCATCTTATATTTATCTCTAAGTATATTCTTGAGGAAGTTCAGCTGTCTTTGTTCCAGTTTGTGTTTTTTTTTTTCGAGGACAGGTAGTTTTGTGTTCCAGTTGAGGCTGTGTGTGAAGACAATGATTAATTTCCTCATTTCCCCTCCCGCTCTCGAGATGATGCCATGGGGCTGTAGAGATGTGCACTCCAGCTTTGTATTCCGGTTGCAAGCACAGTTCATTTCATTTGGCACATCTAACAGTGTGCTAAATGAGGGTTACGCTTGACTAGTCATGTGTCAGTTAATCTCTGCTGGAATGAAGTCAGCATATTCACAAATTTAAAATCAACATGAAATCAAACTGACCCTGTTTACCTTTTCTAAACGTTCTTGTTCTTTTTGTGAATGATGCAAATTTTTCTTCATAATATTTTCCAAATTAATCCTAATGGATAAAATCAAGTTTCGCCCTAGAATTTTTTCTTCCTCCCCCAAATATGAGGTTTCAATCAGAAATACATTACGGAAATAAAATAAATTGTTAATGCCGTTTCATGTTGACTTTAATATCATAGATGAATCCTTCTCCATTCCTTCAATGACATTGAATGACATGGCTCTTTTAGGGTCACAATCTATTTGTGGTTTCATTCGTTAGTTAAATTGCACAGATCTTATTGTGTTGTTTTGGTAGATCAAATAGATTTTTGTGTTTTTCTGGGTTAGAGTAAACAGGGCGGTTTGTCTATTCTTTGCTGATGTTTACAACAGTTTTATTTTTAGCTCCGTCTGCCATTGCAACGCCCCGTTTCTTTCATTTTCCTTTTCCCGTTCTCCTTCTCTAAATAAATAAATGTCCCTGGAGAAGCCCTTGGACCGCTTAAAGAGCAGTGTGATTCTGCGACTTTGACCTAAAAGCATCCCATAATTCCCAGTCCCCTGCTCATTCCTGCCATGTGCAGTGAATAATGAACGCAGACGGACTAAATTTGGAGCCTCTGTTCTCTTTTTAGCAGCATGAGCTATTTCTGGAGCCGCTCGCTCTCACGTGCCGCGTACGAGACATGAATTATTCATGACGGGAGGGTTTTGGGAAGGCAATGTGAGGTGAGGAAAATGCTCATTTCTTCACGAGTCTATGAGTCTTCATGAGTCGTTCTTGTGTAAATGCAGGAATTGCAGTCTAGTCCTTTTGATTTTAATTATGCATTTTCTCTCTTTCTCTTCTGACGTCTCTCCTCTCGCAGATGTCCGCGCTCCGAGCAAATCTGTTAATCTCCATCAAAAGGCATAATTTGTATTAATTGGTACCATTACTGAGCAGCTGTTAATACTATTATCAGTCCAATCGATTCATCTAAAGGTCATGTCTGCTGGTTTGGCGCTGTTTATGAAAGGCTCAATAAAAACAGTACAGATTAATGAAACAGTGATAAAGCAGAGTTGACGTGATGTGAACCTATCCAACTTTAACATGGATGGCTGGACGGATAGACAGATGGATGGATACATTTATGAATAAATGGATAGACAGGTAGATGGATAGATAGATGGACAGATGAATTGATAGTTAAACTTAAACAGATGGATGGAAGTATGGATGGATGGATGGATGGATGGATGGGTGGGTGGGTTCTGTAGATGAATACACAGATAGACTAAAAGATGGATGGATAGATGGTTGGACAGATAGACGGATGGATAAATATATAAATAAATGGGTAGATGGATGGATAGATTGACAGATGAATTGATAGTTAAACTTATAAATTGATTGGATGGATGGATGGATGGATGGATGGATGGATGGATGGATGAACACACATAGATGGAAAGATGGATGGATGGTTGGACAAAGACAGATAGATGGATAAATCTATCCATCTGTCTATTATTATTATTATTATAGATAGATAGATAGATAGATAGATATGGTTGGTTTAATGCAGGCACTGTTGGTAGGTTGGAACTGAAGGTAGATAAATAGACTTTTTTCAGGTAAACTTCACTTCTCATCCCATCACCTTGCACACGTCGCCATGGCGATGCCCGCCTCCATCATATGGCAGGGTGTGTTATGATGAGGGCAACCATTAGCCTCAGACCTGTGCGCTGGGTAATGGAAGGTTTCACTGACTGCAGTGATGATTTCTCAGACGAGAGAAGTGTTTGGGGAGAAAATGAGGTGGGCAGAGGCTTTTTGGGCCGTATAAATACAGATAAGACTCTATTTTGGGAACTTTAAATATCATTCATCTTTTTTTTTTCTGGTGAAAGTCTGCAGGACAAATTGCATATGTAGAAATTGAAGGGCTCTATCACACTTTCAGAAAAATGAGCCACTGACTGCTCTGCCCCGTTGGTTTCGTCAAAATGTAAATAATTTGAAGTGTAGTTAGTTGTCATAGCCTTTTTGTCCATAGGAAAATAAATGGAAATCACTCTATATATCTGGTTGAATCAGGTGTTATACAAGGTCATTTCCACAGTAAATGAATTTCCCGGGGTTGGACAGGAGCTCTCCCGCTCCGAGACTCAAGGTTAAGTGACTCTACTCATAGACTCACCTCTGGGGAACTGAACTCACAGCACTATGCAGTCAAATCTATTTCCTGAGAATTCAAATCAACAGTCTGATACTTCCCAGCAGTATAAACACACTTAGTGAATTTCTACTCTAGAGCTTTTGCTTTGACCTGGATGAGTCTAAACCATGTGGTTTTCATGAAGTAACCACACCCAAGCTTCAATCGCTTGGTCAGAATGTACAGAAAATGTGCAAAATTGGACCTTTTACTTGTCTCTGAGGCAGTTCCTTTAAAGGTATTGCTTTGTATCTAATCTGCCCCTAAAAGGTGTATATTAGTGTCTTAAGATACTATAAATATGCAAAAAAGTATCTTAAGGTGATATTGCATGCTTTGAGGATATTGCTCCAGTGACAAGCTGCTTTTTGCTCATTTCTTCAGTGTAAAATTTGAAAAGAGACTTGCAGCAGGTGGGATTCATTCACAAGATTGGATCAAGTGATCAGTCGTGTATGAAAACTACCTTGATACAGTGCTTGCAACTCTTTTTACTTTTGTAATGTGACATATTTCTAAATAAAATTTGAATTTAATAGAGTATATTATAAAAATGCTTTCTGTATGACAAGGTTTGGCAAAGTCAACCGTAAGTAGAAACTTATTTCGTATGCAGAGCAATTTGGATAAAAGATTAGACAAACATTGTTTTTCTTTAAAAAAAATAAAAGTGTTTAATGATGAATTATTCATAAATGTCTCTGCCTCAAGAATGTGCATTAAGCAAACAAGTTTAACATAACAAGTAAACATGCCATATTTTGCCCTTTTAAAAAGTCTTAGTTCTTGCGCTCTACTACAATAGGTTTGAATGTTCATTCAATTGAATATCTTATTTGACATTGTTGCAGCTCCTCTCTTCTCAGACCCTGTCCCAAATGGCACCCTAAACACTCGCAGTCTTCCTACGACCGCAAAGGGGGCGCTCGTGAGCATCCTTCTGAAACCTAAAATGACAAATGGGACACCCTACAGTCTCATGGATTAAATGGACACGTGCACGCAGCAGCCAATGTACTGTAAGTCCACAAGACCAAAAGTGTGCCATTTGGGTCAGGGCCCCAGTCTGTCACTAACACTCTGATTAGTTCCTGTCTCTGAAGCCCCTCCTTCCAAATGTGCTCCGATTGGTCAGCTGGACCAGTGTGTGGTGATTGGTCAACCGCTTCGAGTGTGTTTGGGAAATGTCACTTCCCTTACCATAATCACTGGTTTTTCAACACACTACTAATGCCTTAGGCAGGAATATATAATAAGGAATATTGTGACATGTACGTCCTTGGAAGAAAACTTAATACTATGGGAGATCAGAAACAGTGCGCACTGATAGAGAACAAGTCCCTTGTTTGGGAGAGTGGCTTTGTAACTTTGCAGATCTTTTTCATGCTCAAACAACAACATTGGACACTAAAGAAAGTTGAACATGTAAAAAAGCATAATAGATCCTCTTTAAATATTCTGTAGGAATGAGATCAGGCTAGTAGTGGATGAATCAGCATGGACATGAGCATCAACAGCAGTTTAAAGGATGCATTAAAGAAAACCTACATGCTACTAAACCGTAGTAGTGACCATTTAACTGAAGATCTAGCAAATCAAACAAGCTCTTTTACTCGCTCGCATTGATTCCTCCCATCAGTATTCTGTGTTTTTACCTCCTCCTTTCCATCTAAACTGAGTATTTAACATTCACCTCGGGAGTCTGTGAAGCGGCATCAAACATGCTCCTCGATCTCTCGGCTTTGATGTGTCGTTTTTATGTTCTTAATCACCGCAGACATTGCCATCAGTATTTTGTCCCTCTCTCCGCAACTTCCTGCCTCTGATCAATTAGAGAGAGAGACCTTTAATGTTGTGATGTAATTCACTTAATCAAAAATGATTAAGGTCAAAAAGTGAAGCTTAAACTGTCTGGAGACAGAATAATGAAAGGACTCGATGTACTCTGCTTTCATCCCTTTTTGTCCACTGTTTTCCTTTTTGTACTCTTGTAATTTCATCTTCTTTTACGTCAGTACTTTTTCGAACATATAATAACTGCACTCACTGTCAGCCTTTCGGCAGGAGCTAAATTAATGGTACGTCTTAGAAATATTTAGTACATTTTGCCAAAAAATGTCTTTTTGCTCAGTGTTAATAGCTCTTTTACCTGCATTTTAAGGCATTAGGTGTGCTCTCAGTACGTAGGTTGTTTTAAAAGGTACGTGAGCAGCATTATTATGCTGTCTTATCAAATATCTTCTTATGGTGCATCCTTTGCTGAAGGCAATGACAAAATGCACTGCATCAAGGTGAGTAAAAAAATCATCCAAAATGGTGCCCACTTAATACTATGGGCCCTATCTTGCACCCAGCGCAATTGACTTTGTACACCGACGCATGTTTCATTCCTATTTTGCACCCGTGCAAAGCGCGCTTTTCCCTCCACAAAAGCACGTCGCTAAACTAGGGAATGAACTTGCGCTCCCTGGGCGGTTCAGCGCAAAAAAGGAGGCGTGTCCCGGCGCAAACAATCCCTGGTGCTATTTTACTGTTCCATAAAACAATTGTGCCACTGGCCAGAAAAAACCTAGTCTAAAGTCAGTGGCGCGTTGTTCATTATGCTATTTTAAGGGCGCATGCTTGACCATAATGTATAGCGTGCACAACGCGCATACACTTTGATTCTCTAATCTACACAGAAGCAGCAGTTTTCATTTTTGCAAATCATATTATTACAAACGATAGATAGATAGATAGATAGATAGATAGATAGATAGATAGATAGATAGATAGATAGATAGATAGATAGATAGATAGATAGATAGACAATTTATTATAAAAGCATACATCTAGCTTACACATTTACCCACATTATTATATGCCTGTTTAATTTGGGTGTGTTTCTCCATCCCCAGTGTTACTTCTCTCTCTTTTACGGCCGTGACGAGAGCGTTGCTCTCCTCGGCTGTGAACCGCTCCTGGCGCGCGCCTGGCAAATCCGCCGTTATAATAGCAATACGCCAAGGAAAAGGCGCGTCTGCTCTTAAAGGTAATGTGAGATGACGCTCTGATTGGTTTATTTCACGTTACGCCCAAACCACACCTATGAATAATGAAGCTACTTCAGACCAACCCCTTTTAGATTTGCGCCGGGCGCAAGAGCCATTTATCCCGCCGGGAAAATAGCAACAGCGCCGAGACCCGCCCACAAAGTTACTTGCGCTTTGCGCTTTGACACTTGCGTTTCAGATCGTTAAAATAGGGCCCTATGAGTTTAAAATAGTTTATAATATATATTTATTTAAAGTGGAAATGAAGCAGTCAGTCAAGTTTACATTATTTAGTAAAATGATGTCCACTTTAATAAAAAAAATATATAACAAACACGATTAATGTAATCATTTTAAAGAAAAAGGGATGTTTTGTTATAGCTTTTGGAGCAAGGGCGCCGCCATCTTGCAATACCACAGCGCGAGATGTCACAGGGTTGGTTGTGTTGCCTGAGGTACATAGATATTTAGTAGAGGACTGACAGGGAAAGTTAAAGACAGAGACATTTAAAGATGGAAACTGGAAAGCCACAAGGAGGGGCACTACTGTATTGCTCCTGGTTGTAGATATGATTTTTATAGCGTTAAAGCAAAGGGCAAAAGAGAAGTAAAACGGAGAACGTAACGTCACTGCTTCACTGGCTAGCGGCTCTGAAAAGGAAGAACCCTTCAATGGCCGCTTATGTCAGTGTATGCAGTGAAAAATTTTTGGAGGAAGATTGCATTGAGGAAAATACCTTTGATACGGGCGATTTAGTCATTCGCCGCACCAACAAACTTAAGCCTGAAGTTGCTCCGTGTGTTTTTAAAGCTGCCGTCGGCAACATTTTTGGCTAAGTCGACCCAATCTGCCAGACTTGCCGACTGCAGCTTTAATTTATCTGGCTGTAACGCTCTACCGACCGCCCAGCACTTGTAAGTTTTCACGCTGCGTTCACGAATCACCCCTTATCACACTATTGTTTTCCTCCAGCGAAAACAGAACAAGAAGACACACTATAGTTATTTATATATGTGATTTGGCAAACGATTTGTGAAAAGTTGTTTTAATTCATAAAAAAAAATGTTTTACAGTGCAGAGGAAAACATCACTGTCAATGCGCTGATTTAAACTGTTTATCAGAGTGAATGAAAGAAAGAAACATCATGTTATTATTTCGTTCTACTAAATAATGACCCTGCAGCTGATTGTGACATGTATAGCCTTACAGTAAAGGGATTTTTGTTTTTTGATGTCACTTTGAAATATAGAAGTGGCAAATTGCCGTATTGCCTCAAATGCGCAATGACTTATTACGGGCTCAACAGTCCTTGCAAGATTGTCTTCCTCCATTTGAGAACAATAATGTGTTCAAACAGTAAAGAAATGCTTATATTAATCTGGGCGTACATGGTGCAATATTTTTTTTTCAGTCTGAGAAACGAACTATATCTATTTACTTCAGGCAAAACCATAGACTGTAAAAAAATATGGACGTAGTGTCCCTGACGTCACCCGTAGGTTTCTGAAGACCGTTTTTGAAGCCTAAAGTGGGCGTGGCCGACCGTCGCCATCTTGGCAGCGCGTCACTCCCGAATTTATTTATTTTAACAGTCAGACAATTAGCTGAGGTAACGTGACGGCTAACAAACAGCAGACAAACGGCTAATGATGACTAATGACCACAGCAGCGGGAATCCACCTTTCGCTCAAAAGTGGACACACCCTTAACTATGCAGAACTTTAAGGCTTAATATAATGTAAACGGATGAGTTATAAAAAAATTCACCCCCCTCACAGTTGTCATGAAGGGAAAAATAAGCTATATAGACCAAAGCCACTTTTTGCACCAGGCTGTAAACATGTTTTTTTCTGCTGTAAAGTTGGGTATTTTAACATGGGGGAGATGCAGATTTGACTCACTTCTGCACCCAGCCTCAAGCGGCCAGTCGATGAATTGCCGTTCAATTCACTTCCGTGTTGGTTTCAAGAGAGAGACAGGGAGGTTGCCGCATGGGCAAAACTTTGAAGACAATCAACCCCGTGACGTCTCGCGCTGTGGTATTGCAAGATGGCGCACCCTTGCTCCAAAAGCTTTAACAAAACATTACTTTTTCTTTACAATGGTTACATTGATCGTGTTTGTTATATATATTTTTTATTAGAGTGAAAATCAATTTACTAAATAATGTAAACTTGACTGACTGCTTCATTTCCACTTTAAAGGTATACTATGTAATTTTTTGGCTCAAAATTAACAAAATTTAAATAAATATCAATACTTCTTCCAAAAATGTGTTTTGTCATGCCCTCATTCACCATGGTAAGCCTATTATAAGTGTATACATTTTAGACCAGTATATCTGTAAATAGAGAAGTTTCTCCGGATATTTTGACGTGTGTCTGGTGTGGGAGTGGCATAGGTTTGTGTCACAACGAGCGGAAAAGGTTGACATGGAGCAGCAAAATATCCAACCTCCAGAGAATGACCCATTTAAATAAAACGCCAAACAGAGGAGAGTCTGCTGGCAACAAGAAAACCTGACAGAGCTCGTAATAAAACAAGAATCAACATCGGCTTGGCTTTTCGGAGATGCCGAGAACTGAGGGATTTGAAATGTTGTAATAGCAACACAGAGATGGTGTTTTTATTACTCAACAAGTGGATATTTTATTGAACAGATACATTGTCATATGTAGCTCTAACAGAGTTGATTGTAAAGTATTATCTATTGTGAAGGGTCATGTCATTATGGTTGTTGTAGTGCTGTACTGTCATTTATTTTCAAGGAAGTACCGTGTCTATGAATGGGTAAAGCTACAGTAACGTCTTCAGCTAGTCAGCTTGAGATCCTTTCCTTCTAAACTGGTTATATCTCTTAAGACTGGTAGTGAATGTTTTATGAGCAGTAGAATATCCATATTCATCCGCACCATCACGCAGAGCCGAAGCACAACCAAAACAATGTTCTTCAGCAAAACGCATGCAGTTTTATTTAACCACTAGAGGGCCAAAAGATTGTGTACCTTAAAAATGTACTATTTTACCTATTTTTGATTTATTTAATAGACCTTTTGTATGCATATTGCACAAATAAAATTGTGCAAAAATACTCTGAAATTACATGCATTTAGATGTGTCGTTGATTTATTTCAATTTCAGCTCCGCCCACAGCGAAATCTCATTAGTCCAAACCGCATCGAATAAGCATATTGCCTGATATTTTGCTTTCAAAGGGGACAGAAAAATGACTCACCCTGTCACATCATGTTTAGGACACAGTTTAAGTCCCTCAGGTTTGAGATTTGGATGTGTTGTTCAGGACTAGACATTGCTTGTTGTGCCAGTGTACTCCTGTTACAATCCTGATAGCATTAAAGGATCTGATATTCTTTCTGAGAGCCGCCCAAATGAGTGTCACCTCTCATTAGCTGTTTGACATGATCTGTTTGTGCTTTCCTACAGGGGATGGTTTGAGCTTTCTTCTTCACTGCAGCCTAGTTATTATTAGACAGCGTCTTTAACAGATGCTCTCGTCTGCAATCAGTCCCGTGACGTCGCTGTAAATGAGCTGAACACGCTAACTTCTGATCTAACTGTGCAAAAACACCTGTCTAAACCCGCAACCAACTCGCTTGCATTTATTTCTCCCCAAGCCTCTTTGGCTTCTTGCTTTTCTTTTAGCTTTTATAAAAGGCCAATAAAAAACACAGATTTTCAATAAATATATTTTTTAATAATTAAATGGATTTAACAACTCATCCACCGGAAATTTAGTTAGCATTAGGCTAAACAACTTTGAATTGATTTAATGTGCGGTCGTTCAGGTGCGTGTACATTGGCAATTGTACAGCATGTTCATCCAATCAAATGTTAGAGTCTGAACTTTTTTAGACTCTTTTAAATTGTATAAAAAGTATTTTAACTTTAATGATGGAGGGTACCCATGTGTGTTCACATTTACTCTGCAATTTAACTTTGAAATTATAGATGAATCTTGACAGCCAGTGATTCCATGTGGTGGTAGGGAAGTCATTCTCTAACAATATTCAGCTCTTCTAATGAAGAATGTTTTCATTAATTTTAATCAGTTGTTGACCGTGATCAGCTCAGATCCACCTACAGTTTCCTATTGACTTATGGTGTTGTTCAGTGCAGGCTGAGCTCAGATCAGTTAGTAAGTGATGATAATTGTGGCTGTAAGGCTGTGATTGGGAGGTTGATTAGACACATGATCGGATGTGTTGTGTTAATGACTGGACCGTGATAGTGTTGAATTCGGAACCGCATCCTACTCTTAATATTTCTGCCGTAGAAAGATGTGGTAAAAGTAGTATACTAGTATTTGGTTCCGAATTCAACATAGGTCATCGCCTCTTGCAGATTTTGATGACTAGAAGTGTTAAAAATGCTGTGCATGTGTCTGTGTTTTGGATGTGTATGGAGGATGTGCATCATATAGAACCATCTGTACAATATATGAAACCCATATATATATGGCTCCAATCATACCAAGCAAACCATGTCATTGTTTTCCTGTTGTGCATGTGTGTAAACGTAAGACCAGGAGAGCAAAGGGTAACAATAAGAACGTTTTTGCCTTTAAAGCCCAAAGCATTTTAAATAAAGTGGATTCATGTACTGTTGAGAGAAGATGTGCAATTAAAGACAAATCCAGACCTGCAATCAGTGCATCCGGTGTCTCACTTATGACTCATACTATATAATGAAGGAAATAAACACAAGAGTGTGAGTGTGTGTATATTTTTATATTGTACTTCAGTTCAATGGCTAATAGGGTTTCTTTCATTATTTATTTTTGCTCGTTTTAATGGCAAGAAGAGCTGGATCCATGTCACTCTTGAGTTTCTTTGTGCTGCAGCCGAGGTGTTTTTAATGTCCTGTCATTTTCACACCAGACATATTTCTAGAGTTGATTGGCTCTTTAGAAGTAGTTCACCCCAAAATTAAAAATCTGTCATTATTTATGTCGTTCCAAACCTACAGTATATGACTTTCAGCTGAATCTTTAGGTGACACTTTTCTAAAATGACCATGTCTGCTTAGCTCCAAAAGTAAAAAAAGAAAAAGAAATTATACATATATAAAATTAGTCCGTATTTCTTGTATAATATTCCAGGTCTTCTAAAGTCATGTGATGAGCTTTTTTGTGTTTGAATATACAGAGAGAAAGAGAGAGAATGATTTCTTTAAGCCTCATGAACAGAAATGATGGATCATGATCTGCAGTTCCTCAGTTGTTTTAAAGATCTCCGTCCCTGCAGTCTTCTGTGTTGTGAAGGACTCGTCCTGGCGGGAGTGAGACCAGGAGACTTCATGACGTAACTCTCTGTAGTAGCATGAGCTGCGCTCTGAGACAGCAGAAAATGATGGATAATGTTGTTGTTGTTGTTTTGACTTTTAGCATCCAAGGACAGCAAAACCATTTAGGGACTTTATATTTTTAAATTGTCTGAGTGATAGCATAATTTTATGATTTGTCATTCTCTTCTGCTCGTAAACCGATGTGATGGTTCATATCATGTCGTAAAAGTGTTCGGTTATTTATTTGAACCTATCAAATGGGCTTTCTTGCACCTCTATTTAGGAGCGACCACAATGTTATGAGATGAATTCAGTTGTATTTTCTCTAGATTTTGAATAGAAACATAGCACACACAGTATAATGCTAATCAAAGTCTATACTGCAAGTAATCATGGTAGGCAACGTTGCTGAATATTTAAATATGTTCATATTTATAACATATGTGGTCATAGACGGCACAAGTTTTAGAGTTTCAGAGAACTTTCCAGAGAGAAACAAAAAGCACAATCTCTGAATAAAATTTGTTTTAGCTTCTGCCGCAGGTAGAAACTGGCCATTGATAAAATGGTGGAAATTTAATTTAGTTGGACATTTTTAAATGCAATAACCCTCATGTTATCTTAACCGGTATGTGAAGGGTATTTACTCTTGTTTCAGGTAAAAATAGTAAAAAAAAAATGTTTTCCAGTTTTGGTACAGCATTGTGCATCAATCTGCATCCATTTGCTGCTACCCCCATTTTGGCAAGGGAGGCATATAAGACATACCCAAAATAAAAAGGTTGCTGTCAGTCTGAATAGACACATAACCAACATATATTTAGAAAGCCAACACTTGAGAGTTTACAGTTCAAGACTTATTACTCAGACTGTTATTAATGTGGAGTTCATGAATTCAAAAAGAAATTGTGCGCACATCCAAAAAAACTTTTGGCAGGTGCTCGATCAAATGAAGCATTTATCTCAAAATAAACAAGAATCGGCACGCTGCCACTTCTGCTCCCAAGGATTTATTAAAATGAACAACGTTTCGACCCAAAGGGTTTTCGTCAGGCGAAGTGATGACCCTTTGGATCGAAACGTTGTTCATTTTAATGAATCCTTGGGAGTTAGAAGTGGCAGTGTGCCGATTCTTGTTTATTTTGAGATATTTAAGCTCAAACATAAAAATATAAATATTAAGAATATTATTTTTAAATGTATAAAAAAAAAAATATGTGCCTGTGTTTTAGCAACTTAGAAACACATTTATGCTGAAGCCTCAAGTCTGCTCATGCTTCATTTTAAATCTGACGATGTTATATCTAAAACTATGAATTTTATGAAACATTTTCTAAGACTATGTCATGTGTGTTTTTAGAGAAGGCTGATAAAAACAATTATTGCCCCCTGTAAGCTTCTTTGCAGTCTATTACATATGTCTGGTGTGGCGAACTGCCCCATTCATGTTTCTATTGTTCTCACTCGACAAACCTTATGGCTTTCCCATCCACATCGATTTGATCCCAATATACATTTATCCACCTATTATAAATAGTCTTCCTAGAAAAACATTTCCCTTTAAACTTACGTTTTTCAGATCATTTGTATGGTTTAAGTTGTAGTCTTTTCAGGGTCTTTTTTAGATTATTAATTTTGTAAGTTTTAATTCTTTGTTTGTTTGCTTTTTCAGGTTATTTTTATGTTTATTTTTAGATGCAATTTGTACATTTTACATTTGCAAATGTCATATGACATTTTATAATAAATTACATTTGCATTTTTTATAGGTTTCCATGTCATTTGTAAGTCTTAATATGTAGTTTCCAGGTAGGCAGGAAGAGCTAAACTGGAACATAATATAATGTTTAATTCTTTAAACCGCTACTAGATTAAAATAGACTGTGACCGACATGTAAAGTAACCAATCCCAATTTGCTTTTTAATGGAATCTTGTTTCCTTGCAGCTTGCTAAGTGTCTCAAACAAAACTCCTCATGATTCAAAGATGCAATGCCGTCAACCTCACAAACATTAGCAAGCCCAACAACAGTTCTTTCCCCAACGTGCTCATTGTATCGGTTTTATGTTATGGTATTGCGTACATGTACATCTCAAGCCTCTCTTTCTCTAACTGTGTAATCAGTGGAAACTGTTTACCTCATTAAAACACTCTCACATAGTGCTAGTGACCAAGGACAGAAGTGATTAGATTGTTTAAATGGGTTTTGTTTACGCATGTGTGTGTGTGTGTGTGTGTGTGTGTGTGTGTGTGTGTGTGTGTGTGTTTGTGTTGGCTGTTGATTCATGGGTCCTGTTGCTTTTATTTCTGCACATTAAGTGCTTAGAATGGCACAAACAGTGTTTTAATTTACATAATTAGGCCAAGACAACGCCAAGATGAAGGAGAGCAACAGAGATTTTCCCAAGTAATGTTTGAGTTGATTGTTTTTGCAATTTAAAAAGAAACACTGCTGTTTTCTTCCACCAACTTTTGCATCCTTGAAAAAAAAAAAGTGGTGTTCCCGCTACCCTCCAATGTGTGATTTGCATCCCAATGCAATAATTACATGCATTTGCCTGTGTGTACGCATACACGCATGTTAAACAGCTCCTCCTAGTATGAAAGCGGCATGCTACAGGCTTTTTAATAGTTTGTTCATATTAGTTCCTGCAAGAGTCGAATGCATTGTGTCTTCCCCGCAGCCACTATCTGACTGATAAGAGTGCCTATGTGTTTATCTTTCCATTCACTCAGCTTGTGTTGTTACAGAAACGCCCGCCGCTGTCCCTTATACCCCTTTAGGCCAATTACTGTTCATCTTTACTGAACTAACAAATATTTACAGGGAGGCTTCGTGTGGCTCATAGCTCAGCTTGAATGATTCAAAGCTGTCAATATAGAGCATTTTATGAATGGTATGAATGGTCTTTTGTGTCGTTTGGTTATTTTATACTGTGTCATTTGGTTGGAAAGTTTGGTACGCTGTGTGGGGTTCTACGCTTTCCGTATGAGTTCCTCAAGTGGAATTGGCTAGGCAGTACATGCTGTTTCAAAGGCTTGTGGTTTAGTATTTTTTAATAGAATGGTTAGAGTCTGTTAACTTCAGGCTCTCCAACAGCGCTAGCTAAAGGTGTCCTTGTTAATAATCCACATACTGATAAACTGTAACTGTAGTAATTTCCTTTTTATGTAGTATTTGTTTTCAGAGTTTTTTAGCCGTAGGTTTTATTTTAATATAAGTATTATTTCATAATTTTATTATTTTAGACACAATTGTCAGAATTGTGAGTTTATTTCATGTAATTCTGAGGGGAAAAAAATAAACAAGGTTCCGTACAGATATAATCCAAAACCGATAGTCCTATGTAGGGTATAATATATACAATTAAATAAAAATAAACTCATACAAATATATTATAAGTTAATAATATATAATATCTCCAGTTATATCCAATACTCTATTCTATTCTCTCTTATTCAAAAGAATCATTACAATAGAGTCACTTGTCATGAATTGGACTACATTTAATCAAGTTTTAAAAATGTAGGCTATATAGTTGGAGTCACTCTAACATGCATACGAAAAGGCCCGATCTCCCCTAAGTTTTAATCTAGACCTGGGAACAGTGGATTAGTTTAACCAAAAATGAAAATTCTGTCATTAATGACTCACCCTCATGTTGTTCCAAACCTTCGTTCACCTTCGGAACACAAATTAAGATATTTTTGATGAAATTCAATGGCTCAGGGGGTGCTCCATTGACAGCTATTTGATTAACACTTTGAAGGCCCAGAAAGGTAGGAATGACAATGTTAAAATAGTCCACGCGACTATAGTGGTTCAACCTTAATTTAATGAAGCGACGAGAATACCTTTTGTGCGCCAAAAAACGAAATATCGACTTTATTCAGTCATTTCTTCTCTTCTGTATCAGTTTGTAATGTAGTGTAATGTAAATTTGTCTTGTAGTGTGCAATGGTTTAAGTCGCTTTGGTTAGAAGTATCTGCTAAATGAACAAAAGTAAGCATTTAGACCTATAACCTGCTTTTAATGTTCAACAGTAACTGACTCGGCTGAGTTAAATGTTTACTCTGTTTTAAATGGAATAAGCAGCCATTTTTATATCCAGATAGTTGGAGTGTGTAGATGGGGTTGGTGTTTGCTAACTGGAGAGATGATGTGTGAAGTTATTACAATCATGAAAATCTTCAGGAGCCGTTAACCCCCGTCTTCTTAACCTATAATTACCAGGTTAAATTTAAACTCCACAGCAGGTCAAGTCAGGAATCAAATCAAATTATAATCCCTACCGGATAATCAGGGAAGGCCACTGGGAAAGACGGTCGGCATTACTGATGATTGTGTTTGTGTAAGTGTGGGGTCGTTTTAAAGGTTTTCCCGGCAGCTGTTTAGCTCTCTTCTGATCGTAGGTTGTTTAAAACATGCTGAGAAATTGAAACTCCTAATTAGTTTCCCTTTGTACCTGATAAAGAAGGATTTGGCGCTAATAGCTGGTTGGTGCAGCACTCAGAAAACCTTGGCCGAGCCAAGTAACAAAACTGGTATTTGTGACCCTTTCACAAGACCCAAGATTAAGAAGTCTCGCCAGGTAGACGCTGCCCTCTGATCCTGGCGGATAAAATGATTTTTTTCTTTTTTATATGGTTCTCATCAAAGGGATGTTTTTTTTCTTCTTCTGTGAAACTAGTTTCTTTTCTTGTCTCACATTCTGATGGATTCAACCAAGATTTAGAAGCTTGTCGACCATTTTCAATGATTCAGGTGTTTATTTTGTCCTTCAAAACAGAATTAACACACTGTACACTTTTCTCGGACACTTCCCGTGTGGATAAAGAGTTTCAAGAGTTTTTCAAGAGTTGTGCTCTGCACTGCACATACATTTGCACTCAAAGGTGTTTTAGAGCCTGGTTTGTTTCTCTCTTAATTTTGTTTGTGTTGGCAAGTATGGAGGCATTTTTACTTGGAACCACCTGGGATTTTCACGTTTCTATAAATCATAAATGTTGATGAACTTAAATAAGGTTAGTAAAAGCCTCTGGAGCTGTTTGCCCATCTATGTTGATGTTTGTGAATGATACCATAAGATAAATGTCAGTCTTTTTTTAAATGTTACCTTGTGGAAGCAAATGAAGCAAGGAGGAAATGCAACAGCTTAATTTTTATCCTGGTGGATAAAATGATTTTTTTCATGGTTCTCATCAAAGGGATGTTTTGTTCTGTGAAACTAGTCTCTTTTCTTGTCTCACAAGATTTAGAAGATTCACAGGTGTTTATTTCACCCTTCAAAACAGGAATGACTTACACTTTAGAATTTCTCTGATGTTCCTGTGTGGATAATAAATATTGGCATTTTTTGAGGGTCGTGGCTCTACAGTCACTACAGTCGTAAATCTACAGTCGAAGGTGTTTCATAGCCGGGTTCATTTCTCTGTTTATGTAGGCATATTTGGCAGCATTTAGGAACCACCTGAGATTTTCATATTTCTGTTAATCAGAGGTGATTTCTGCTGTAATTTATTAACAAAACATGCCTTTTTCTCTGAAAATGCCTTTTAATGATGGTTGTTTTCCAAACGAAGCCTTGAATTCTCTCTTAGACTGATAATAGCAAAAATTCGAACTTTTATTGTCATATGTACAGGAAACAGTCGTCACACAGTACAATGAAATTCTTATTCTGCGAATCCTCCCAGGAACATCAGACATCAATAAAAAAATGTTGATGAACTGAAAGAATGCAGTAAAGCTTGCAGAGCTGTTGTCCATCTATCATGAAATTTGTAAATGCTGCTATAAGCTAATTTTCGTTTTAAAATATTGGCTTGTAAAAGCAAACGAACCAATGAGAAAATGCAACATTGTAACTTTTTTTTTTTTTCTATGGTTCTCATCAAAAGGATGTTTTATTCTGTGAAACTAGTTTTTTGTCTCACTTTCAATTGGATTCAAACTCAGTTTAAAAGCTTGTTGACAATTTCCCATGATTCCCAAGTGTTTATTTTGTTCTTCACACTTCAAATTTCTTGGACGCATCCCGTGTGGATATTGGATGTCAGCATTCTTCGAAGATTGTGGCTCTGCATTGTTGTGCATATATTTGCAGCCAACGGTGTTGGCGTAATTGATCAGGTTGCTGAGGCCAGTTAGTAGTCGATGCTGCCCTCATACCTACATCCTCCCACATAAAATGCCTAATCAATTCTTCACCAGGAAAACCGGATTATGAGGACAAACCTTTGTGTGGAAGAGCTCCCGGTGGAGACACGGCCCTCGGCACCTAGATCCAATTGAGCTGCAATTGTTCAAATGGCAGATCATTGATTGACTGGGGATCTGAAGACCTATTTGGTGTATGTTATGTCTTGTTCTGTTAAAGACTTTGTCCTTGTGGCAGCTCCAGTCAACCATTCTGTTTTTCCAAGCTGGTCTATGATACTAGTTGATTGGCTGGCACTCATTGGCGCTCAAGTTGTGGCATCACCAGAGATGTAAATGCCATGTGACTAATCACTAATCTGAAGCTCTTGGGTTATTTGGTAATTTTTTCATTTTAATATTCAGTCTTTGCTCTATAAATGATGTGTGTGTAGTCTTAAATTGTGTGCTAGGTCTCCATAAAAGCAGCATTCTGTAGCATTGCAGTATTTAAATATTGTATGCATGCTCATATTAATGTATTTGCATGACAACATCACCCTCTTGTACATTTTTTTATAAAGGATTCCTGTGCCACTAAGCAGTAGGGTATAAATAGTTGCTCAGACAATGATTCAATATTTATGTTTAATAAAAAATAAATAAAATAAAAAGCAATGCATCTAATTGATCTGAAATAATGCGATGCCTCATTCAACCTAAAATTCAGACACATATCCATTACAGAGCTCTTGACACAAGCTCTCAAAAAATTATTTCTACACTATTTCTATATGCATCCAATCTTATTTAACCCCATGGCAGAATGAGAAAGTTATAGAAAGACTGCAGCATGTACGACTCTCATTGCTCTGTAATTAAATCTCACTTCTGTGGTTCCACCCTCTAACATGTTGGTGTATTGCTGACAGAACGCAAACTGCTAGAGCCAATGACACCACAGTCATTACTGCATTTAATAACAATCATTTGTGCAAACAATAACCTAAAGCTTAGAGTTAAGAAGACATTGTGCTGTTCTTTTAGAGTAGTAAACTGCACTTCAAAATATTTCATCTCTATCAGGGGCAACCACTTTTAAAAATGTCCCCCCACTTTTAGAAATGATTCGGAGTCTGGTTGGTTTCTCTCTTAATTTGGTTCATCTAGGCTAATATGGCTGCAAATTACAAATATGCCCTTTTCTCTTAAAATGGCTGTTGTTTTTCCAGACGCAGTCTGAAATCCCACTCAAACTGATAATAGCAATAATGTTGATGAACAAAAAGAAGGCCAGTAAAAGCCTGCAGAGCTGATGTCCATCTGTCTTGAAATTCGTAGATGCTGATTTGAGCTAAATTTTACTCTGCTTTGAAATATTGGCTTGTGAAAGCGAACGAACCAAGAATAGAATGCAACATTGTGACATTTTAACTACTTCAGAAGAACACAAATAAGCTACAGGTCTGAAAATGACCTACATTTAGCGAATAGCCATTGTATTTAAGAGTGCAGCTTTGCTTTGTTATAGTACCTGTCCATGTAAAATGGCAACTGAAGGACCAGGCAGAAGCATCTCTGCCAAGTCGTTGTGTTGGCAACACACAAGCAGTAAGTGGCCATTCATCTTTGGCTAGTGCTGATTTGACGTCTGCCCCTGTGGAGGATTTTGCCAGTTGGTGTGTGAGAAAGTCTGGGTTAAGTGCAAACACTATAAATTGGATAAAGCCTTTATCACATTTATTGACATTTACATTTATGCATTTGACACATTCAGTGTGGCACTCAAAGTAACAGAAAATCTCCTGAAATAGTTCTTGTTTATTTAAAATGTAAACTATTTTTGGTCCAAATATAATGGGCAATGTCCTGGTTCTTAAACCCAGTCAGACCCAACACTGTCCTTCATTCCCTCTCAAAAGATTTGCAGTCAAAGATTCCCAACATCAGCTTCAAAGGAGGACGATGAACAAATCATTTAGTGCAGTGAATCTAGTTTAGATTAATCATTTCTAAGGCCGAATGAAATCTCCAGTAGACACGGACCTCCTGCGGAGAATGTTTCACATCCAATCCAGACTTCCCTTTCTCTTTTTATGTGCTGCTTTGCTCATTTGACAGCTCTGTAGAGCAGTTTCATGGCGTCACCTTGCCAAGCGCCGTTTTCCTTCTGTCATTGATCAGCTCTGTGGGTCGTGTACCTGACACCATAACCTGTGTTTGCATTTCAGGAATAACTGGTTATTGATTAGAGTCTGTCAGGTTAGCTGGGCATTGAAAGTGATTCACAATGAGCACAACTGAGCTTTCAGGATCTCTGTGGGTATTTCTTATCATTCAGACCAAATTCGGCCAAAAAGAAGTCGCTGTTTGGATTTAAATAGGCAAATACTTAAGAGCCTATGATTGGATCATTATTGCAGTGATTATTATGTGTCTAGCATGTGATATGTTTGGCAACAGCTCTTCTAAACCTACTTGATGGAGTGTGTAGCTTTTCATTTCTTAAACAACCATGTAGGAAGACACATCATGGCCATATTCATTGATTGAAAGTCTTTAGGATGTGGTGGAGGAGACTTTACAGAGTACAAGATTTGACCACAAATTTGTCCACCTCTCAACATTTATTTCCATCAAGAGGTGCATCATTTTTTGGTCAAGATCTTGTATTGACAATGCAAGAGTCCAGCACTCTGTAAAGTCTCCCTCCCAACCATTCTTTCACAATTTGAGCTTCCATGATTTGTCTTCCTACACGGTTGTTTAAGAAATGAAAAGCTACACACTCCATCAGTTAGGTTTAGAAGAGCTGTTGCCAAACATATAGCATGCTACATAATAATCACTGAATAATGATCCAATCATAGACTCTTAAGCATTTGCTAATTTAAATCCAAACCGATACTGTTAGACTTGGCAAAATGTTTCAGAAATAAATCATTCATATTGTATATATTTGCCTAGAGAATATTCTGTTGTTTGTGTTCGATTCTTTGTATTGTTCTGCTCTGTGAAGCTTTGAATTATTTGTTTGCAAAAGTGTGGGCCTGGAGCTTCTTTATCATCTGATGCAAGGAGAAGCTTCACTGCCTCTATGAATTTCTTTGTCACCTTGTTGATTGTGAATATCCAGCCAGATCAGGCCGGAGCCGAGGGAAGAATGTGGCAGGATGAACCCGGTACCAGGAATTCTGCCATAGAAGAACATAATTAAAGCTGGATGTAAACTGGAGTGAATTGAAGTAATTCAGTGTCATCCAATACAGGAAGTTGTGATTTTAATCAGACTCTCTCTGAAGAAAGAGGCATCGCCAGCCGGAGGCTCTCAGCCAAGTGTGATGCCGGTCTGTTCGGCTCTTTATTTCATAGCCAGCGTAAACGTGACAGTGCAGAAATATAATCGATTGTGCTGCTCTCTAAAACACTAAAACAAAAGTGCTTGATCAGATGTAAGACTCGAGATTGAGTTGGCACAGGATGTCCTGTATTGTGTTTCCAGGTAAAAAGAAGATCTTTAAATTTAAAGGGTTAGTTCACCCAAAAATGAAAATTCTGTCAGTAATTACTCACCCTTATGTTGTTCCAACCGCACAAGACCTTCGTTCATCTTCGGAACATAAATTAAGATATTTTTGATGAAATCTGAGTGCTGGATCACTCTTCCGTAGGCTGCTAGGTGACCGAAACTTGCTGGCCCAGAAAAGTTATTAAAGAGATTGTTAATATAGTCCAAGTGACTACAGTGGCTTAATCTTAAGTATATCAAGCGACGAGAATACTTTTTGTGCGCAAAAACAAACAAAAATAACGACTTTATTCCACTATTCATTTCCTTCATGCATGCATATGTGCACAAAAGAAAATATCAATTGCATTTCAACATACATATACTACGGTGGCCGAGAGAGCTCAACGCGCTGCAACTGAAGAAAACACATGCAAATAGAAAAAACACCCGCAAATTAAGAAAACATCTTCATCAGTTTCACAACACATGTGTGCTCCAAATACTCACAACACAAACAAATACAGAAACGCGCTGCAAATAGGACAGAACACAACGGAAATGTTTCCGGGGAACCCAATAAGTGACGGACCCGGCTGGGACGTGCTTATTGCTCGTGAGCTTTACCTATGCCCTACTCTCTTAAAAGGGCAGACGGCAGAGCCCTTGAATTGGCACTTTGGAGGGAGCGGGGCACTTGTGTGCCATTATGTTGATGAAGGGAGCAACGAAAGACAACGTAATTTCCTCATTATTTTCACCTGGGATGTTCCCATGACAACGCAGCGCGTGTCCATCAGCTGAATAGCTGTTCTTACCAGAAATATAGTATTATTGCTGTTAACATAACTGTTGCAAATAAATATACATTTTATACAACAAAGTTTTTAAAATATGCGTTATATCTTTGTGTGAGTGTCTCAACTTTAAAACTTGCCGTCTCATATTTGGATCCTAGCTGCATTCTAACATTTCTTATGAAACTTATTTTAACATAACATGACAAAATGTGTACAATGTAACTGATGTATAGATTAATGTCTTTCCCTCATGTTCTTTTTCTCTATCTTTTTTTAATTTATTTATTTTAGTCTTCAGCTCATTGTTCTTTTTAGTATTCTTATGACATTGAACATATTGTAAATACATTTTGTATATTGTATACAAAGTTGTATGTCATAAACGTGTCATCTCTGTATGTTTTGCAAAAACATTAAATAATAATAAAAGTAGACAGCTGTAAGCACGTCCCAGCCGGGTCCGTCACTTATTGGGTTCCCTGGAAACATTTCCGTTGTGTTCTGTCCTATTTGCAGCGCGTTTCTGTATGTGTTTGTGTTGTGAACTTTTGCAGCGCATTTCTGTATTTGGTTGTGTTGTATTTGGAGCACACATGTGTTGTGAAACTGATGAAGATGTTTTCTTAATTTGCAGGTGTTTTTCTATTTGCATGTGTTTTCTTCAGTTGCAGCGCGTTGAGCTCTCTCGGCCACCGTAATATACTTTCTAAATTGCAATCTTTATTTTCTTACACATATAGGCTATATGCATACTCAATTGAGATCTTGGCCTTTCTTTCTTGTACGTATATATGTGATGAATTGTCTTTAATTTCCCCCTTGCATTAAAGAAAAAGGCATTTGCAAATCAGCACACATTTGCATGCATGAAAGAAAAGGCCAGTCGCAATTCACAAGCATGTTTTTGTTCGTGTATTTTTTTGCACATAAATGCATGCTCAATTGAAATGAGTCTTTTCAGCATGTTCACACAGCAACAGAATACTATTGTCAGTTCTGTATGAGACCTTACTACGGTTACGTTCACACACAGTTCGGTTATTTAGGGATGACCCGCGCTCTGTGAACAGATCCGGACTGGACAGCTAGTAGTCCTTCACGTCATACTGTGTGAGCTGCACAAAAGCGTCTCGTGTGCGGCGGGTTTTCCGTAACATACAGTGATGGAGATATGAGCTGTGTGTCATCTAAAGGTTTTAGATCCAGATTTACCTACACCCAGATGTAAGAGCTGCTTTCGGTTAATGAAGATTTGATGGATGAACTCGCGACTCGATTGGACTCTTGTCCTATGAAAGTGATGAGACTTTTCAGTTTTATGGAGATTGCCATGTTTGATATTACTTTGGTCATGATATTTGAGACGCTACTGTAAGTTTCTTTGTGAATGGGACATTTCAAGACTCACACCTGTAAGTAAAAGCAGTTTGTGAACGTAACCTCCTTTCTTGAACGTATACAAATTAAAATGTTGAAGTATTGAAGTTTTTTGCGCTTCCTCTTTGCAAGAATGAAAAGACCAATCACAATCCTGTATGCAAATATCACATACAAAATAAACATCTCTGATGGTTAGATTTTAGAATGTCAAACTGACCCGAATTATAATAATTTATTATAATAATTTATTCTGACCTGTTCACATCCTCAACCTCGGATATGAGCTGTTTTTACTATTTGAAACGTGTAATTTCGGCAATTCAGTGGGGATTTGCAAACTTTTATGTTAAGTTTAAGTGCTAAAGAAATCTGTTAAGCAGTTTTGGGCTGAATTAATTGGAGAATTTTGTGAAGATGAAGAATAAGAAGTCTGAGGGATTTCAATAGAGTGCCACTGTGTAATTAATTGATCTTACATAAGCATTCACATTTGAAGCTCTGGATGATTCAGCCATGACAGTGAGAGATATCCCTCTTGTTCTTTCAGCGTTGAGTAATAGCGGAGGTCCACCAGGCTGAACTGTGTTTGAAGGACGTTGCTCTGCTCTCTAGCTTTGCAATTGAGAATGAAAAAGATTGAAAGGGTCTTTTGTGTCCCTCAGACCTGATTCCCTCTAGTATTTCTTACAGCGTTGAGTATAGTGCACTTGATAGCATGTGCCCTGATCTTGAAGAGGACAAGACAGATGTTTCCTTTAGCCTTGCGGAACTCTTGAGTAGGTACGGCATTGGTTTTATTGTAGCGGTCTGAAAGCACCAGACACCTTCATGTTTGCCAACGGATGGCTATCGCTGAGCGAGTGTCAGCGCTAATGTGGAAAAAAATGAGCTGAGAAGATAAACTCCTGCAAAGGTCACCCGCCTGCTGATTCTGGGCTTTTATATAGATTTCCAAGTAAAATTTATGCTGTTACATGATGGCGGTCCACCTAAGTATAACTCAGCTTAATAATTCATCTAAATTACCTCATGGTTAAA